>NW_024044909.1:140790-261184 GCF_015852505.1 Tachyglossus aculeatus
CTTTTTGCCTTACCCTGATTTGCTCCCTTCAAGTCACCTCTCCCTCAGCCCCACATGCTCTTATTTTCATACCTGGAATTTATTTATTTATATCAAAGTCAGTCTCCCCCTCTAGGCAGCAAATTTGCTGTGGGCAGTGAATGTGCATGTTATTCACAGGAGAAGCAGCATGGCGCAGTGGATAGAACACAGGCCTGGGAGTCAGAAGGCCAAGGGAAAACATGTGTTGAATTTCCATTTTTCGGAGGAGGGAACTGAGGAACAGGGAAGTGAAGTTACTTGCCCAAGATCACACAGCAGACCAGCGGTGGAGCTGGAATTACAACCCAGGTCCTCTGACTCCGGGGCCTGGACTCCTTCCATTAGGCCACGCTGATTCTGCTGAGATATTCAGATGGTCCTAATTACTGGCAAGAAATAAAATTCATATCTCCAGGGTTTTTATTAATTGTGGGAAAGGAAAGATGTTTAGTCCGTTGACATTGTTCTAGGAAGGAATCCCAGAGTGAGAAACACGTCGGACAGGATAGGTATTTAGATTGTGAGGGCCAGAACTACAGGGAGCCCACGATCCCGGCCTTCCGAGATTCCCAGGTGGTCTGCTGTCCCAGCGTAGCCCCGGGCCCATCCTCCCATGGGGAATACCGAGAAAATTCTCCCCAGCCCAGGACAGGCCCTGTTACTGCGGAGAGGAGCAGGGGAAGGGTGACGGGCAGGGAAGGAAAATTTCAATATAAACCCAAGATATAACAGGAATTTTCATGTTCTTTCTTAATTATAATAATTGTGGTATTTGTTAAGTGCTTACCATGTGCCAAGCACCATACTCGGTGCTGGAGTAGATATGATATAATCAAATTGGACACTGTCCTTTTCCCACATGGGGCTCATCGTTTTAAACTCCATTTTACAGATGAGGAAACCGAGGAACAGAAAAGTTAAGTGAATTACCCGAGGTCACCCAGCAGGTAAGTGACGGAGCTGGGATTAAGACCAAGGTCCCCTAGACTCCCAGGACCATCCTTGTTCCACTAGGCGGTGCTGCGTCTCCAATTATGTAGAATTATGTGAACACAATCCTTGCAGATGTTTGCAAATGGAATAGATTTCTTGGAGTCAGGAATGGTTTCAGTGCTGCCTGAACCAAGGCAGGTTGATTGGAGGAGATGTACAACCTGATAAGCTTCCATCTACTCCAGTGTTCAGTACAGTGTCTGGCACATAGTGAGCATGAAAAATTACCATAAAAAAACCCGAGATTCCCTCCAACACAAAGACTTTCTCCTCTCCTGTGCACTTTTCTCTGGAATATTATTCTCATCCCTATCTTTCCTAACTGTTCTTATGCAGACAACGTCAATTCCCGGTTAATGACCAGTGTCACCATGAAGACAGAATTCCTTCTGCTGGGTTTCTCGGAGGTACGGGAGCTGTACCTCCTACAGGCCACACTGTTCTCTACATGGCAGCCCTGGCGGGGAATCTCCACATTGTCGCCATCACCGCCCTCGTCTGGTGCCTCCACACCCCCATGTACGACTTCCTTAGGCACCTATCCGTCACCGACCTCTGCCTCATGTCGGTCACCGTCCCCCAGTCCATCAACAACTCCCTGACTTACTGTAGATCCATTTCCTTCCTGGGCTGTGCCACCCATGTCTTCTCGGTGGCTCTGTTTGGCGGTTCAGAGATGTTCATCCTCACGGCAATGTCCTACGAACGCTACGTCGCGATTTGCCATCCCCTTCACTATGAGGTCTTCATGAACCAAGGGGCCTGTGGGAAGATGGTGGCCGCTTCCTGGATCACCTGGTGCCTGTTTGGAGTCTTGTTTTCAACTTCGAACTTCTCTCTGTTCTTCTGCGGGTCCCACGTCGACTCCCAGTTCTTCTGCGACGTCCCCTCGCTGCTGAAGGTCAAACGATCCGAGAACCACGTCGCTATCGATGGGAGTGTTGCTGTTGGTTCCTGTTTGAGTTTTGTGTGCTTGGTCTCCATCATGACATCGTGTTCCTCCATCTTCTCCACTGTGCTGAGGATCCCATCAGCAGATAGTCGGTCGAAAGCCTTCTCCATCTGCCTGCCTCACCTTCTGGTGGTCACCGTATTTCTCATGACTTCTGCCTTCAATCACCTCAACCCATCATCAGACACCTCCCCGACCCTGAACCTTCTGGTGTCCGTGTTCTACACCGTGGTGCTCCCCACCCTCAAACCCTTCATCTACACCCTGAGGAACCGGGACATAATGACTGTCCTGGGGAGGATTCCTGGAGAAAATGGCTTCCATTTTGGGGAGAAAATCGTCATCTTCTGACTCGAATCATCCCAGTATTGGTCAGGGACCTGATCTTTGTACCCAAGCCTAAGTTACCCATATTTTCCCAAAGGAATCAATTAATCCATCAATTAATATTATTCACTGAGTGCTTACCATATGCAGAACATTGTACTAAGCGTTTGGGAGACGGCAGTATAATAGAGTTGATAGACACGTATGCTGTCTACCACTCGGGAGACCTTATTGTGAATAAAATATGCCTGAACACTGTAGTAGGTGGTTTGAAGAGACCAATGGAAGTCGTAGGCATGATCAATCAGTCAATCAATGGTATTTATTAGACTCTGACTATGTGCAGAGCACTTTTCTAAACACTTGAGGGAATACAAAGAGTTAGAAGACACAATCCTTGCCTTCAACAAATTTACAATCTAATAGGGGGAAAAGCCACCAGAATAAACTACAAACAATAACAACAATAATAATAATAATAATAATAATAATAATAATAATAATGGCATTTATTAAGCGCTTACTACGTGCAAAGCACTGTTCTAAGCGCTGGGAAGGTTACAAGGTGATCAGGTTGCCCCACGTGGGGCTCACAGTCTTAATCCCGATTTTACAGATGAGGGAACTGAGGCACAGAGAAGTGAAGTAACTTGCCCGAAGTCACACAGCTGACAACTGGCGGAGCCGGGATTTGAACCCATGACCTCTGACTCCAAAGCCCGGGCTCTTTTCACTGCACCAAGCTGCTTCCCCGGGAAGAAGAAGCAAAGGGAAGAAGAAAGAAAAGGGGATATTTTACTGTGTAAATGATAAACTATACACATGCTAAGGGAGTTTATGAGTACTCAAGTTCATAGGTGGCACAGGATTCTGAGCAGGAAATTAAGTAATTCATTCAATCATATTTATTGAACACTTACTGTTTGCAGAGCACCGTAGTAAGTGCTTGGAAAGTACAATTCAGCAATAAAGAGGGATAATCCCTGTCCACAATGGGCTCACAGTCTAGAAGAGGGGAGACATATGACGTAGGGAACGTGGGAAGGCGCTGAGACCGGGAGTATGTGTACACAAACCGTACCCAACGGCTCAAAGCCAAACAGACCCAACAACAGGAGATAAAGAGACCAGGGCAAGAAAAACAAGCTTGCACCTGCAAGGCTCGGAGGCAACCTCAAGGCCATATCCGTAGCCAGCGATGGTTGGCAACGGGTGGCTGGGGGCGAGCCAGAGCAAACGCTTCGTGACTGGACACAGCTGTTGTTAGGCTAGTGGCTGGAGGGCGGTGTGTGCTACATGGCCTGAGAAAACCCTGCCCCCGGGCAACGGGGGGTATAAGAGACGAACAAGACAAGGGGGGGCACTCGCGCGCTCTCTCCCTCCCTCCCTCTCTCTCTCTCTCTCTCTCTCTCTCTCTCTCTCTCTCTCTCTCTCTCTCTCTCTCTCTCTCTCTCTCTCTCCTTTTAACCATGTAATCGCTGATAGCAAATAAACGGCAACCAAGCTTTGGACCTCTGGCTGACTCTTCCTGGTGTGAACGAGCGGCCCGCGTCCGGAGACTTCCGAAGACCCGGAGAGGGTAAGAACCCGAGAGTTGCCCCCGAGACCGCGGGGAGCAACGAGACAACAAACCAAATAAACAGGCATCTATAGAAATAAATAAAATTATAGATATATACAGAACAAAGCACGTGAACAGGTATTAATATAAATAAATAAAATTATAGATAGGTACATAATGCTGTGGGGAGGGGAGGAAGAGTAAAGGGAGAGAGATGGGATGATGCGGAGAGGAGGGGGAGCTGAGGAAAACGGGGGCTTAGTCTGGGCGGAAAATGGGGTCTTTTAATAATAGCTGTGGTATTTGTTAAGTCCTTACTATGTGCTAAACACTGCAATAAGCACTGGGATGGATACAAATAATCAGATCCCACATAGTTCTCACGGTAGGAGCGAGAACAGGAATCAAATACCTATTTTTCAGAGAGAACTGGTGCACAGAGAAGTTAAGTGACGTCCAACGTCACACAGCAGGCACATGGTAGAACCGGGATTAGAAACCGTGAGCGAGATAGTAGCAGTGGAAAACAGGAAGGCAAAGGAGAGTAAGCAGGTTGGCTTGAAGGGCAGCACTGCCTTAAGGACAGAGCACGAGCATGGAAGCCAGAAGGACCTGGGTTCTAATCCTGGCTCTGCTGCTTATTTCTGTGAGACGTTGGGCAAGTCACTTCACTTCTCTGTGCCTCATCTGTAAAATGCGGATTAAGACTATGAGCCCCATGTGGAACAGGGACTGCGTATAACCCAATTTGCTCGTATCCATCCCAGCAGTTAATACAGTGCCTAATACAGAATTAGTGCTTAAGAAATGCTACAGTTATTATTATTATTATTACTAGGGACTAAAGAGTGTGAGCTGGGGTGTAGTTGTAGAACAGAGGCACAGAGGCACAGAAAAGTGAAGTGAACTGCCCAAGGTCATACTCACACAGCAGAAAAGTGGAGGTGATGAATTTAATACTAATAATGGCATTTGTTTAATGCTTACCATGTGTCAAGCACTATTTTAAGCAATGAGGTAGATACAATGTAATCAGGTTGTCCCACGGGGATGTTATAGTCTTAATCCCCATTTTACAGATGAGGTTACTGAGGCCCAGAGAACTAAGTGACTTGCCCAAAGTCACCCAGCCGATGAGTGGAAGAGCCGGGAATAGGACCCAAGTCCTCTGACTTCCAGGCCCGTGCTCTACCTACAAGGCAATGTTGCTTCTGTGAATTGTTGTATTGACTCGCCAAGCATTTCGTATAGTGCTTTGTTCATATAAAACACTCAATAAACACCGTTGAATGACTGACCGATTTATTGATTACACTTATAATTTCTTACTGCTACCCGGAATGTAGCAACCCCGATTCCATGTGGATGGAAGACAGTAATAGGAAACATATACAGTGATTAGAGTTGACAAGATCAAGCTTGCATCCAAGTTGATGAGAAGGTGGGGTGAAGGATGAAGTCTGTAAAGTTGAGGAGTGAGAAGCAGCATGGTCTCATGGATTTATCACGGGCCTGGGAGTCAGAGGACCTGGATTCTTCCTTCTGTCTATAACATTAGTGTCTGTTTCCCCCCTCTAGATTGAGGAATGGGTTTATGTCTTGATAGTCTATCATACTCTCTTAAAGATCTTACCATAGTACTATGCACACTTTAGGAGCAAAATAAATGCTACAGATCGAATGATTCATTGAATTACCTCTTCAACACTTTTGGACTACCTCTGTAGTTATGCATGTTTTTGTAGACCCAGCTAGAAGGAGATTGAATCTTTCCAGAGACCAGTGGTGGCATTTTTTTAAGGTATTGGTTACACGCTTCGCTTACTTTGTCAGCTACTGAGCTACGTGATGGGGTGGATATAAACTAATCCCAGACTAAGCCCTTCTTTTCCTCTGTTCCCCCTCCCCTCCCCATCACCCGACTCACTCCCTTTGCTCTACCCGCCCCCCGCTACAGCACATGTGTATATTTGTACATATTTATCATTCTGTTTATTTAAATTAATGATGTGTATATATCTATAATCCGATTCATTTATATTGATGCTATTGATTCCTGTTTACTTGTTCTGATGCCCGTCTTCCTGCTTCTAGACTGTGAGCTCGTTGTGGGAAGGGATTGTCTGTATCTGTTGCTGAATTGTACATTCAAAATGCTTAGTACAGTGCTCTGCACATAGTAAGCGTTCAATAAATACGCTTGAATGAATGAATGAAGGAATAATCCGGTTCCTTATAGCCCTTGTCCACATGGGGCTCACAGTCTAAATAAGGAGGACAAACGATTTAATACCCATTTTACAGATAAGGAGACTGATGCATAGGAGAAATAAAGTGACTTGTCCAATGTCACCTAGCTAACATGTGGCTAAATGCTGGGGTAGCTACTAGATAATCACGGTGGATAGGCCCTATCCTACATGGGACTCTCAGTCCCTCAGAGTGGGTAACTGAGGCACTGGGAAAAGAAGTGACTTCCCCAATCTCAGACAGCAGATGAGCAGTGAAGTCAGGATTAGAACCCATGTTCTCTGACTTCCAGGCCCGGGTTTTTTCCACTAGGCCAAGCTGCTTCTACTCTCCAGACACTAACTAGCTTGGCAATCTGTCACTCCCTACCTCTGTGCTGAGGGCTCTGATTCTCCGTTGGTTACTGTAACTAATCTTACTCCCCAGTGAGGATATAAGGGTCTATTCTATTTTTTATATGGCATTTGCTAAGCACTTACTTCGTGTCGAGCACTGTTCTAAGTACTGGGATAGATACAAATCATTCAGGTTGTACACAATCCCTGTCCCACATGAACTGTTTATGTAGGGGGGAATACTATTACATCTTCATTTTACAGCTGAGGAGAATGAGGCCCAGAAAAGTGAAGTGACTTGCACAAGGTGACCCGTCAAGCATTCGGGAGAGCTGGGATTCTCATGCCCAGGTTCTTTCCACTAACTCATGCCGCTTCTCCTAGTCAAAAGCATATCACTCTCTCCCTGTCTCTCTGTCTCTCTGCATACGGGTATATTCATGTAGAAGAAGATTTTCATGTTGCCATGGGGACATAACGGGCCAAGACCGTTGCTGCAGTTGGGAGAGCCAGGTTCTTATCTCCAGAGGGTTCTCGCATCACCTGGCCCACGAGGTCCCTCTACAGCCGCCCAAGCCGGTCCTCCAAGGATCCCCCTCGGAACAGCAACTGCTTTATCTATTGGACGGGGCCCGCCTGGAAAGTACATCAGCATCCATGGGAGAGTGGAGAGTGGCTGAGTGCTCCTGGCCATCCCTTTATGGCTGACCGAAAACAGGAATCGGAGGAGAAAGAGGAGACCAGCCCAGTCCAGAGGAGGTCAGCCCCGGCTTCCCTGGTGAGAGTGAGCGGGGGTGGAGAGAGGCAGGATGGAACCAAAACGATGAAGCCAGAGATGCAGCCATTCTGGGGAGATTCTCGCACTCGGGGAACAGGTTAGAGTTCATTCATTCATTAAATTGTATTTATTGAGCGCTAACTGTGTGCAGAACACGGTACTTCTAGACTGTGAACCCGTTGTGGGGTAGGGACCGTCTCTATATGTTGCCAACTTGTACTTCCCAAGCGCTTAGTACAGTGCTCTGCACACAGTAAGCGCTCACTAAATACGATTGATTGACTGATTGATTGATTGATTACTAAGCACTTGGAAAGTACAATTCAGCAAGAGAGACAAAACGGGCTCACAGTGTACAAGGTTGGGGGGAGAGCAGTTCAGACCAAGACCTTACCCCAAAATGGGCAGGCTTGTAGGAGGGGAATGACATGCCAGCAACAATAAATCATAAATACTTTTGGTACATATTAAGCGCTTACTGTGTCCCAAGCACTGTTCTTAGCACTGGGTTAGGTACAAGTTAATCAGGTTGGACACAGTCCTTGGCCATCATGGGGCTCACAGTCTTATCCCCATTTTACAGATGAGTTAACCGAGGCACAGGGAAGTAAAGTGACTTGCCCAAGGTCACACAATAGACTTGTAAGGGAGCCGGGATTAGAACCCACATCTTCCTTACTCCCAGGCCCGTATTCTATCCACCATTGGCCCCATCACCGACACAGCTCTTCTCCCTACAGCATCCACACCCTGGCTACCATGGCAGCTGACTGCCAGGCTCGGATGCTACAACTGAGCATCGGCACGATGCTACAGTCACTTTGGCTGCTAGTGGTTCCTGTATGTCAAAAACGTTTTCAGCAAGAACGTGATTGTCAGGGATGAAAGAGCGTGACTGATTCTGGGAAAAACTCCGACTCCATCATCAATTCTTCTTAATGGAAGTTCTCCTACGAATCAATGCCTTACCATGGCAGGAGAGTTTGCGTATGCCAATGAAGCTTAGAGCTATGCGATTGAGAGATAATCTCGGAAGCGACAAAGTTAATTTACCTGTGCTGGGCAGCAGCGGCATAGGAAAGAGTCAAAGGCAATGTCTGTTTCCCCCATCTAGATTGAGGCAAGGGTTTATGTTTTGATAGTCTACAATTGTCAGTTAAAGATTTTAGCATAGGACTCTGCACACCATAGGAGTTCAATAAATGCTACAGATTGAATGATTTATTAAATTACCTCTTCAGCACTTTTTCACCACCTCTGCAGTTATGCATGTTTTTATAGACCCGAGACCCAGCGAGGAGGAGGTTGAATTCTTCCAGAGGCCAATGAGGAATTTTGTTAAGGTATTGGTTACACGCTTACTTTGTGCCAACTACTGGGCTTTGTGCTGTGGTGGATACAAACTAATCCCAGACTAAGTCCCCCTTTTCCTCTGCTCCCCCTCCCCTCCTCATCACCCGGACTCGCTCCATTTGCTCTACCCTCTTCTTCCCCGCTGAAGAACTTGTGTATGTTTGTACCTAATTATAATTCTATTTATTTACATTAATGATGTGTATATATCTATAATTTGATTTATTTAAATTGATGCTACTGATGTCTGTTTACTTGCTTTGATGCCTGTCTCCCTGCTTTTAGACTGCGAGCCCGTTGTGGACAGGGATTGCCTCTCTTTGTGGCTGAATTGCACTTTCCAAGTGCTTCGTACAGTGCTCTTCACATAGGAAGCTCTCGATAAATGCGATTCAGTGAATGAATGAAGGAATAATCAGGTTGGGTATAGTCCTTCTCCACTTGGGGCTCACAGTCTAAGTAAGGAGAGCATAGGATTGAATCCCCATTTTACAGATATGGAGACTGAGGCATAGGAGAAGTAAAGTGATTTGTCTGAGGTCACCTAGCTAACATGTGGCTAAATGCAGGGAGTAGTTGCAAGATAATCACGTTGGATACAGTCCCTATCCTACATAGGACTCTCAGTCCCTCAGAGCGGGTAGCTGAGGCACTGGAAAATGAAGAGACTTTCCCAAGGTCACAGAATAGATGAGAAGTGAAGTCGGGATTAGAACCCAGGTTCGCTGGCTCCCAGGCACGAGCTCTTTCCACTAGGCCAAACTGCTTCTAGTCTCCAGACACTAACTGAGCTTGCCAATCTGTCACTCCCTACCTCTCTGTTGAGGGCTCTGATTCTCCACTGGTTACTCTGAGTAACCAATCATAATCCCCCAATGAGGCTACAAGGATATATTCTATTTTTGATATGGTATTTCTTAAGCACTTACTTCGTGTCAAGCAGTGTACTAAGCGCTGGGCTTGACATATAGTGAGTGCTTAACAAATGCGATTATTATTATTGTTATTAATATTATCAGTTTGGGAAGGGCTGAGGCGTTCTGAAAATGGGGTGATGGGAAGGAATCACTGATATTGGCAGGGTGGACATGACAGGAAAATCCCTGGTTTCAGAAGGAACAGGTTGTAGCCTAGGGTTCTTCCTCTTCTATCTCAGAGTTGAAACATTGTACCAAACTGGAGATGAGGAGGCCACTGCATTCTCTCCTGTGCATGGCCCTATCCCCTTTCAAAATATTTCAGTGATGGAAAATGGATAAATAATCTGCCATCGCACATTTCATCCTCCACACTTCCAGTCCATCAGAGCACAACTTTCCCCATCTTCCCACCATTCGGGGAGGCAGATGGCAGCGTAGCAGTCGTAGGACATCGCCGTGAGGACGACCACCTCTGAAACAGCAAACAGAACCACCAAAAAGACCTTGGCGGCACAGCGCAGGAGAGAGATGGATCTACGATCGGTCAGGGAGATGACAACAGACTTGGGGATGGTGACGGAGATGAGGCAGAAATCGAGGACGGAGAGGTGCCTGAGGAAGAAGTACACGGGGGTGCAGAGTTGCCGGTTGAGGGCGGTGACAGCGACAATGAAGAGATTCCCCGTCAGGGTCTCCAGGTAGACCGGGAGGAATAGAACGGCGTACCTCCGAGAATCCCAGAAGGAAGAACTCCCTCACCATGGAGACATTGGGCATTCTTGGGAGGCAGCATTGAATTTCCACAATGGATTACGGAAGAGCCAAAGTTAGAGTCATTTGATTGCATGAATGAAGGAACTGACAAGACACTTGCTGGTGATTCTCCATGAAGAGGAAACAGTTATTGAATTCAAAATGATCTTTGAGTTCACCGTGGAGACACTGAATACTTCTGGGGAATGATGTCTACTCCCTGCACAGGAAGAGGGAAGACTTCAATTTAGAGACACTGATGTTGGGGGTGAAGGAATAAGACTAAGTCAATCAATTATACTTACTGAGTACTTACAGAGTTCACGGTATTAGTACATATGATCACGGCCCCCAAAGAACTTCCATTCTATTGGAAGCAGCAAGCTTTGAACTGTGTAGAAACAGGCTGCTATTGGGAAGAAACTAGGCCTCAGAGTCAGAGGATATCGGTTCTAATCCCAACTTAACGACTTGTCGGCTGCATAGCCATGGGAATGTGACAATTTCTCTACACCTCAGTTTTCTCAATAGGAAAATGAGGATTTGATACCTGTTTTCCCGCCTACTTAGCCTGTGAATCCCTTCTGGGACACAGACTGTTTTCTACTAGATTATCCTGAATCTCCCCCAACATTTAATACTTTGCTTGGAAAGTAGTAAGCACTTAATAAATATCAACAGTATCATTTTTGATTAAGGAGACTGAAACTAGAATGAATAGTGGATAGGAGAGGTCAGAGAACATGAAGATGTGTACATGGCTATTGTGAATTATTTTCAGTGGTTTTAGAGTCAAACAAGGAATGCCTTTATTAATAAATTCATCCATTTAGTGCAGATAGAATGAGCCTGGTAGACTGAAGGACCTAGATTTTAATCCTATCTCCCCTTCTTGTCTGCTGTGTGACCTGGTCCCTGTGACTTACCTTCTCTGTGTCTCTACCTCATCTTTAAATTGGGGATTACAACAGTGAACACCCTATGGGTCATGGATTATATCCAACCTGATTAGCTTGTATCTACCCAAGTACTTAGTATGCTACCTGGCATATAATAACCCTTAGCAATAACAAAGAACAAACAACAAAAAATGAAACCCACATATATAGCAAGCTGATTCCATTTGCTCACATATCTGCATTCACACTTGCAACCACGCAAACATAAGCATACCTCATCATTCATCTAGTCCTTTCCTAAAGCATCACTCAGACTACTTTGCTTCTCTCCTCAACCTCCTCTCACAAGTTATGCCTTTTCACAAGCAACAAAAATTCACAATCGGCTTGAAGGCTCTCCGCCCTATGACGGCACTTCACCACCCTTCCATCGTTCAGCTCGTCTTCTCAGCTTTCAGAGCAACTTTCTAGTTGCTACTCATGATCGACTCTCTCTTTCCATCCTAGCCAAGAACTCCCTTTGTTAACCACTCAAAATCAGAGACAGCGAAGTTCTTTCTGAATTCTGAGCACTGGTAAGATCTCCTCCTCCTCCAACCAGCTTTCCTGATTCATTTTCCAGCTCTCTAAACCTACTTCACCTAACTCAAGCGCGACTCAACTCATTTCCATCCTCATTTAGGGGAAAAAGCATGAGCCCAGGAGTTTTCTTCTTGACTGTGAATTCCTTGAGGGCAGCATACACATCTAACAACTCTGTTCTATAGCATAGCTTAGAGGGAGTCAGAGGGCTTGGGTGTTAATCCTTCCTTTGTCCTTTTGCTGCTAGAGGACCTTGGTCAAGTCGCTTAACCTCTCTGGGCCTCAGTTTTCTCATCTTTAAAATGGTATGGAATAATTGCATATTCATCTTTCCATTCTTTCCTTCTAGAAGGGGCAGGGAATGTGTCTGTTATGGTGCTCTGAAGTGGATAGAACACAGGCTTGGGAGTCAGAAGGACCTGGGCTCTAATTCCAGCTCTGCCTAATGTCTGCTGTATGACCATGGGCAAGTCATTTAACTACTCTGAGCCTCAGTTGCGTCATCTGTAAAATGGGGTTTAAGACTGTGAGCGCAATGTGGAACTGCATCCTGCATTCACCCTTCTTAACTTGTATCTACCCCAGCGGTTAGGACAGTGTTCGGGACAGAGTAAGAGCTTAGCAAATACTGCTATTACAATTATTATTACTCTCCTAAGGGCTTAGTGCACACATTAAGCACTCAATAAATATGATTAAAGATTGATTGACTGATAGTAAATAATATTGCATCAACCTAGTCCGGTATACTGGAAAGTTCCTGAGGGCAGGGATTACAACATTTCCCACTATTTGTCTCCTTCCAACATTTGGGAAAAGCTCTTACAAGGAGGAATTTCTGATAGTGTTGGTGGCGATCCAAAGCTGGTCACACTCTCTCAGCCCTACTTGTCATTTACCCACTGCAAGGGACTCTGGGACCCACTGAAGGCCGAAGTGACTGTCCGTGACAATGTGCTGGAGCACCGTAGCCCGATGGGTGGCTGAAATAGTAGCGAGGTTTGAGGAGGAAGGAGGAGGTGTGTGTGATGGTTGGCGGTTACTGAATTGGAAAACAGCGCTCCTCCTACAAGCCCACCACCCTGCGGGTGGCCGCGGCCTTGTTCTGAACACCAACATAGGCCCCAGACTGGATCCATCTCTTCCATCCTCATCCTTGTTCCCCCCTCGGCCTTCCATCCCACTCACCCCCGGTCACTCTCACCGGGCCAGAAAGGGGCTGGGGGTCACTGACCTCTGCCGGGCTGTGCTGGTCCCATCTTTTCCCTCAGGCTCCTGGGTTCAGTCAGCCAGGAAGGAACAGAGATGAGCCCTCGATCCCTGTCTGCTCTCCGTCAGACCCTGAAAAGCTCTCCAGGCAAGGATGGGGCAGGACCCTGCCGAGGTACCTCGTGGCCTGGACAAGCCAAGCACCCTCTGGTCAAGTCGTTCCTGAAGCTCCTGGAAGACAAGGGCGCAGTCGCTGTAGCAACAGCGATGGGGCCGGCCCTTGGGGTTCCCATGGAAACAGCGGAATCCGCATCCCAGAGTCCCAACGATTCCTGTTGTCAACGACAGTCTTTAGCCACTGTGATTGATATCACCTTTGTCTGATTCAAAACCTGAAACATTCAATCTGTCGGTTAATCAGCCAATTCTAACTTTTTCTTATAGTATTTTTGAAGTGCTGGAGTAGATACAAGTTATTCAGATTGTACAGAGCCCACGATATCCGCTGGGCTCACACCTCAAACTCCGTTTTACAGATAAGAGAACTGAGGCACGGAGAATTAAGCGACCCTGCTCAAGGTCAAAAAGCAGACACGAGGTGGAACCTGGATCAGAACCCATGTCCATTTGAATCCCAGGCCCGCGCTCTATCCACTAGGCAACGCTGCTTCTTCTGATTTGTCCTGATTGGAAATCCGTTTAAGCGCTGTTCATACTGACTATATAAACTGTATTCTTGAATCAAGGGTTCATCCTCTTTCTCATCTTTCCCTTCTATCCTTCCTCCTCTATGTAATTTACTCTGTGTCTATCTCCCCCATTAGATCATAATCTCCTGGAGAGCAGGAACAATGCAATTTTAATTATTTTCACCTCTCCTGAGAGCTTACTGCACTGCTTTGTATTCAGGATAAGGTCAATAAATACCACGGAAAATAATGATAGTAATAACTATGGTCTTCGTTAAGCACTTAACTCTGTGCCAAGCACTGCTCTAAGTGTTGGAGTAGATACAGGGTAATCAGGTTGGACACAGTCCCTATCCCACATGAGCCTCATAGTGTCAATCCCAGTTTTGCAGATGAGGGAGCTCACAATTCCTTTCCCAAAGGGGTTCAAAGTGTAAGAGGAAGAGAGATCCTAGGGATATTAAGTCTGTCCCAAGTTCACACAGCAGTCCAGTAGCAGACCTGGCATCAGAATTCAAGTCTCAATCAATCATTCAATCACATTCATTGAGCACTTACTCTGTGCTCAGCACTGTACTAAGAACTTGGAAAAGTTCAATATAACAGAGTTGGTAGACCCGTTCCCTGCCCACAATGAGCTTACAGTCTAGGGCGATTCCCATTCCTTTAGGCCATGATAAAAATTTAAAAAAAATTGTGCTATTTGTTAAGCATTTGCTATGTGCCAAGCACTGTTCTAATCACAGTAGGGTAGAGGCAAGTTAATAAAGTTAACCTATGTGGAGTTCACAGTCTTAATCCCTATTTTACAGATGATGTAACTGAGGCAAGGAGAAGTTAAGTGGCTCATCCAAGGTCACACAGAAGACAAGTTCCTAAGCAGGGATTGGAACTGCCCCCAAACAGGATTTACTGTACTAAGCACTTGGGAGATTTAAGTTTACCAGAGTTGTCAAACACATTCACTGCCCACAGTTAGTTTACAGCCTACAGGGACTCCCCTTCCTTTAGGCCATGATGCCTCCCCAAAACTGGATTGTCCATCCTATTTCAGTCTTAGCCGCCTCCCTCCCAGACTTTGACAATTCATCAAAGTCCAGCGTTTTCTGTGAACCCAGTAGGACAGCTAAATGTCTGGCTAGGTCCAAGAACAATTCCTTGGTTCCTTCCTTCCTTGGTGGTGTGAGATTATTTGCACAAGGAAGGAGACATTTTGTCCCAGAGCAGCGGTTGGGTGAGTGACCCTTTTAGGATCCTGCCCATGGTGGCCTTCATGTTATGGTTCCTGAGGCTGTAGATAAGGGGGTTCAGAGCAGGGGTTATCACTGCTTAGGACACGGACACCAGTAGGTCCACGATCAAGGGGGAGTCTGAAGGCGGCTTGATGTAGACAAATTCACGTGCAGAGAGGAAATCAGTGACGACAAGGAGGTGGGGCAGTCAGGTGGGGAAGGCTTTGGCCCGGCCCTCAGTGACCGGCATCCTCAGCACGGCCGGGAAGATGCACGCATACGAGACGACGATGGAAATGAAGCAGACGACAGCTACAGCTGCCCCAAAATTACAGTCTCGTCGATGGCGATGTGCTTCTTGGAACAGGTGATCTTCAGCAGAGGGGGAATGTCATAGAACAACTGGGGGACGGTGTTGGACCTGCAGGAGGACAGAGAGAACCTCCCAGCTGAACATATTGCTGCAAACAGGTCTCCACTGCGCCAGGAGGCGGCGGCCATCTTCCCACAGGCCCCTTGAGCCATGACGACCTCAGAGCTCAGGGAGAGGCAGATGGCAGCCTAGCGGTTGTAGGACATCACCGAGAAGACGGATAGCTCTGAGATGGCAAAACAAACCACGGAGAAGAACTGGACGGCAAAGCCCTCTAGTTAGGTGGATGTCTTGTTGGTCAAGGATTTGTGGATGGATCTGGGGACAGTGACGTAGATATAGCAGAGGTCGAGAAAGGACAGGTTCCTGAGGAAGAAGTACATGGGGGTGCGAAGGAACCAGTCGTGGGTGGTGATGGCGATGATGAGGAGATTCCCTGTCAGGGCCGCCAGGTAGACCAGAAGGAACAGCGCGGCCTAAACCCGCTGCAGCTCCCGGACTTCCGAGAATCCCAGCAGGAGGAATTCTATCTTCACGGTGACAGTCTTCACAGTTTAACTTGAAGTCCTCCCTATGACAGCAATTCGGCTGGTGGGTCACGTGGTCCCATGGGGTGGACACCTGGGGCAGGGCCGCTAACCTGCCTATAGGGCCAGGGTCTGAGCGATGCCGGCCCCAAGGGAAGCCAACCCTGAACAGGACGTAATGAGGCCCCTCAGCCCAATGTGTGGCCCGCCCCCCGGGAGGAATTCCAGACGGAGCGGCAGGGAGCTTGTCCGGAAAGGTCCGGCCTCGCCGAGAGCCCATCACGCTCCAAGCCTCCAAGAGTCCCTCCTGTGGCAGACGTCGGGGAGCTGAAACTACGGGGTAGGTTGTAAGACAGCAGAGATCTGCGCCTACTCGCCCCAGTCTGACAGGTGAACCTGGGCTGGGGAGTACACGGATGGGAAAGGGTTTTCAGGGGGGCCGGAGTGACAGAGAATGAGAGAAAGTTTCCCTGTCTCTTAGCGTCCCCACATATAAAACAGATCTCTCTCCCCGGCGTCTCAATTGCTCTCCATCCTTCAGATCCCCCCCCGTGGGTGGCTGGAACGGACAGGGATTTATTAAGCACTTATTATGTGCCATATGCTCTAAGCACTGGTGTAGATGCAAACCTATCAGATTGGACACAGTCTCTATCCTACATGGGACTCAAAGTCATCATCCACAGTTTTCAGATGAGGAAACTGAGGAACAGAGAAGTGAGGTGACTTGCCTAAGGTCGCACAGCAGACAAGTGGCAGAGCCAGAATTAGAAACCAGGTCCTTGTGACTCCCAGGTCGGGGCTCTATCCACTAGGCTATGTTTCTTCTCATTGTCTGTGGGCAGGCACAGCGTCCTATGGACCTCCTCTGCATTCAAGGAGCTGACAATCAAGTAGGGAACTGAGGTGGTAGTCGGAAAGACTTCCTGGAAGAAGTGAGATTTGGGTAGGGATTTTAAGATGGGGAGAGTGGTGGCGGTCTGTAGGATATGAAGTGGAAGGGAAGGCCAGGCCAGAGAGAGGAGGTGGGCTATGGGTCAGTCGTGAGACAGACGAGATCGAGGTACAGTGAGGAGGTTGGTGTTTGACGAGTGAAGTATGTGGGAAATTAGGGAGGTGAGGTAGAAAGGGGCGAGCTGATCGAGTACCTTGAAGCTGATAGCAAGGAGCTTCCGTTTGATGTGGAGGATGAGGGACAATTATCGGAGGCTTTTTAGGAGTGGGGAGACATAGAAGGAACATTTTTAGTAAAATAATCTGGTCAGCAGATTGAAGTATGGACTAGAGAGGGGGCTGACTGGAGGCAGGGAGGTCAGTGAGAAGAAGGCTGTTGCGGTAATCAAGGAGTGATAGGATAAGCGTTTGGATTAACGTGGTAGTAGTTTGAACGGAGCGGGATAGGGGGATTCTAGGGATTTCGTGAAGGTAGAACCGACGGGATTTGGTGACAGATTGAAGAGAAATAAGTGGAGGATAATGCCAAGAGTACCACCTTGCCAGACATGGTGGATGCTGGTGTTTTCTACAGTGATTGAAAAGTCTGATGGAAAAGAGGGATTGGGTGGGAAGACGAGAAGCTTTGTTTTAGGCATATTAAGTTTGAGGTACTAGTGGGATATCCAAGTACAGATGTCTTGAAGGAGATGGGGATTGAAAAGTCTGAAGGAAAACAGGGTTTGGAAGGGAACATGAGAAGCTCTGTTTAATGCGTGTTACATTTGAGGAAGGAGTGGGTCATCCAAATAAAGATGCCCTGAAGGAATACAACCTGAAGAGAAGGAGAGAGTTCAGGGGTGGAGATGTAGATTTGGGAATCTACATCTGTGCTGTGGAAATGGGAGGGAGGATGAATGAAGGAGCAGGTAAGAGTGGCTAAGAAGGAAGTGAAATATTTGGGAATCATGTGTGTAGAGACAGGAGTTGAAAGCACGAAGGCAAGCAGTAGAAAGTGCCTAAAACTGAAGCCCGAGTGACATGGGGGAAATATACCAGACAGAAGGAAATTTAGAAATGGGATTAGGATGGCTGTTCATATGGGGCAGCCCGATTTAAAGTTTGTCTGTCCCGTTTCAGGTACGGAAACGACAGAAAGCGGTCTTCTGTCCCTAGTGTCTAATTCCCGCTTCAGCCTCGCTCCGCCTCCAATTTCGCTACTGATTTCTGCAGTTCAGACACGATGCTTGTATTCAGGGTCACGGGACAGTGATCTACTGATTTGGGAACGAGTGGCAGGAGATGATCAGCTGTCCTCCAGCGACATGTTCTACGTTTGATTGCTGCAAAATGGCGTCTAGGACGACAACATGCTACCCTGAGGGCCCACCATCAGCTATGTATTCCCTCAGTATTCCACTCTCCTGTCCCAGTAGCCCCAGCTTGCACCCTTAGACCCTTTCAAGCCCACCTACTCACTGGGCCTCGCTCACCTGTCTCCCACCTCCAACCCCTGTCTAAAATCACATTTCTTCCAGAAAGACCTCCCTGGTGAATTTTGATTTTCCCCTGGTTTTAATCCCGAAACTACCACCTCACACGTTATGCCAATCATACACGTATTTACTCAGAACATGCCGTAGCACACATCCTTCTTTTTTCAAACCCCGCTCTTATGTAGTCAATTTCCTTCTTCCTCCTATAATAATAATAATAATAATAATAGTAATTGTTGTATTTGTTGCATGCTTACTGTGTGCCAGGCACTGTACTAACTGCAGGAGTGAACACAAGCAAATGAGGTTAGACACAGCCCAGTCTCACATTGTACCTATTTTCATCCCCATTTTATCAATGACGGAACTGAGGCACGGAGAAATAAAGTGGCTTGCCCAAGGCCCCACAGCAGACAAGTGGCAGAGGCGGGATTAGAACCTATGAGCTTCTGACTCCCAAGCCCGTGATCTATCCACTACAACATGCTGCTTCTCCAATATGTTTTATCTGTAATATATTTTTGTGTCTGCCTTCCCCACTCGACTGTCAGCTCCTTGAGAGTAAGAATCATGTCTACGAAATCTATTGTACTCTCCCAAGTGCTTAGTATAGAGGTATGTGCATAGTAAGTAGCATTATTGGTGGGCACTGGGTTCTCAATCCTTTGGGCATTTCATAGCCACTCCATCCTTAGTCCCACAGGACTTATGTCCTTACCTGTAATGTATTTATTTATATTAATGCTTGTCTACCCCTCTAGACTATAAGCTCATTGTGGGCAGGAATTGTATTTATCAACTCTGTTGTATTCTCCCAAGTGCTTAGTACAGTGTTTCTCGCACAGTAAGCACTCAATAAATACCATTGACTGACAGACTAATTCCTCTAGACTGTAGATTCGCTGTGGGCAGAGATTGTGTCTATCAACCCTGCTGTATTATTCTCTCCGAAGTGCTCAATACAGTGCTCTGCATATAGTGAGCAGTCAGTCTAATGGGGTAGACAGACATTAATATAAACTATGACTATGGACATAAATGCTGTGGGGCTGAGATTCCACCTCCTTTTCACCGCAGGTGATCTCAGCAATCCCCCGAAAATGGGCAGTGTCACCAAGGTGAAAGAATTCCTGCTGCTGGGATTCTCCAATGTCCGGTAGCTGCAACTGGTCCATGCCGCGCTGTTCTTCCTGGTCTACTTGGTGGTCCTGACAGGGATTCTCCTCATCTTCGCCGTCACCGTCCTCGACAGGCGCCTCGACACTCCCATAATAATAATAATAATGATAATGGCATTTGTTAAGCGCTTACTATGTGCAAAGCACTGTTCTAAGCGATGGGGGCATACAAGGTGATCAAGTTGTCCCACGTGGGGCTCACAGTCTTAATCCCCATTTTACAGATGAGGTAACTGAGGCTCAGAGAAGTTAAGTGACTTGCCCAATGTCACACAACAGACATGTGGCAGATCCGGGATTCGAACCCATGACCTCTGACTCCAAAGCCCAGCTCTTTCCACTGAGCCACTCTGCTTCTCTAAGCCATAAGCCATGTACTTCTTCCTCAGGAACCTGCCTATCCTTGAATTCTGCTTCATCTCCGTCACCGTCCCAAATCCATCTACAACTCCCTGACCGACCATAGATCTATTTCCTTCCTGAGCTGTGCCACCCATGTCTTCTGGGTGGTTCTGTTTGGTGGTTCAGAGGTATTCCTCCTCGCAGCGATGTCCTACGACCGCTACACCGCCACCTGCCTCCCCCTGCGCTACGAGGTCCTCATGGACCAAGGTGCTTATGAGAAGATGGCCACCGCCTCTTGGCTCCATGGGGGGCTGTTTGCAGTGAAGTCATCCTCTAGGACATTCTTCCCACACTTCTGCGGGTCCTTCCTGATTCCGCAGTTCTTCTGTGATGTCGCTGCCATGGTCCGACTCTCCTGCTTTGAAACGCATATCGTCATCAATGTGATTGTAGTCGCTGGGACCCTTTGGGGCGTCTTCTGCTTCGTCTCCATATTGGTCTTATACGTGCACATCTTCCAGGCCGTGCTGAGGATGCTGGCCTTCGAGGGTCGGGCCAAAGCCTTCTCTACCTACTTGCCTCACCTTACCATCACGACCTTGTTTCTCACCACGTCTACCTATGGTACCTTAAATCCACCCTCAGACTCCTCAGCTCTGGACCTAGTGGTGTCCGTGTTCTATACGGTGGTGCCCCCAGCCCTGAACCCCCTTAACTATAGTCTGACGAACCAGGACGTGAAGGCCGACCTGAGGAGGGTCCTAGGTGGGAGTCCTTTCACCCAGGATAGAAAGTTCCTAATGATGCTTTGATCTTTTGGCTTCTCTCTCCTTGGATTGACTCCGAGCAAGGCTCACCCATCTGGAGAAGCAGTGTTTCCTAATAGAAAGAGCATGGGCCTGGGAGTCAGAGGACCTGGGTTTTAATGCCTGATCAGCCACGAGTCCAGTGTGTGACCTTGGGCAAGTCACTTAACTTTTCTGGGCTTCAGTTACTCCATCTGTAAAATGGGGATTAAAACTTACTCCCTCCTACTTAGACTGTAATTGGGACAGGGATTGTGTCCAACTCCATTATCTTGGTTCTACCCCAGGACTTAGTACAGTTCATGGCATATAGTAAACTCTTAACAAATGCCATTATTATTATTATTACCCCCATCATTCAGGGTGCTCTTCTGTGCTTGATCTTTTTTTTTCTCTCATCCCTCCAGGCAGGATAAATTGTGTTAAGCACATAGTAGTGCTCTGCTCACAATAAGTGCTCAATAAATATGATTGAATGAATTGTTCAATCAATGAACTGTATATATTGAACACTTACTGTGTTCTGAGTATTGTAGTAAGCACTTGGGAGAGTATAATATAACAGACACATTCCCTTCCAAAGCGAAATTAGTCTATACAGGGAGACAAACATTAATATAAATCAATCTATTACAGATATGTACATATGTGTGTATTCTAGACTGTGAGCCCACTGTTGGGTAGGGACTGTCTCTATATGTTGCCAACTTGTACTTCCCAAGCGCTTAGTACAGTGCTCTGCACACAGTAAGCGCTCAATAAATACGATTGATTGATTGATTGATGTGTTCCAGGACCGGATGCGTGAAAAAGGGAGCAAATCAGTGTGACACAGAAAGGGGTGGGAGAAAAGGACATGAGTGCTTAACCTAGGAAGGTTTCTTGGAGAAGATATGCCTAACATTCATTCATTCATTTCATTTATTCAATCATATTTATTTATCACTTACTTTTTGCAGAGCACTGTGCTAAGGGCTTGGAAAGTACAATTCGGCAACGGATAGAGGGAATCCCTACCACACAACGGGCTCACAGTCTAGAAGGAGGAGACAGATCTTTGAGAGGGCAGTTTCGGTAGAGTGGATGGGTGCAAAGCCAGATTACAGGAGGTCCAGGAGAGAGTTGGAGTTGAGGAATTCGAGGCACAGAGTGTAGACGACTCTCTCTAGGAGTGTGGAAATGAAGGGTAGGAGGGCTATAGGGTGATAGCTGTAAGGGACAGTAGGGTCAAGAGAGTTTTTTAGGATGGGGGAGACGTTAGCATGTTTGAAGGTAGAGGGGAAGATGCCATTCGAGAGTGAGCAGTTGAGGATGGAAGATAATGAGGCGAGGAGGGAAGGGGTGAGGGTTTTTATAACTTGAGAGGGAATGGGGTCCAAAGCGGTGGAGGGGGTACTTGAGAGGAGGGAGGAGATCTCCCCTGAAGATGCTGCTGGTAAAGATGGAAAAGTAGAGAAGAGAGTCGAGAGTGGGGAGGATGGAAAAGGGGGAGGGGTGGCATTGGGGCACTGAGACCCGATGGTGTTAATTTTCCTAATGAAGTAGGTGGCCAGATCGTTGGGAGTGAGGGATGGAGGAGGGGAATGAACAGGGATTCTGAAGAGGGAGTGAAATGTCCAGAACAGCTGACAGGGGTAATGGACATGGGTGTCAATAAGGGAAGAAAAATAGTTTTGCCTAGCAGAGGAGAGGGCAGGGTTAAGGCAAGAAAGGATAAAGTTACAGTGAACAGGGTTGGCTTGGTGTTTAGACTTTCGCCAGCAGCGTTCAGACGTTCGAGCATAAGGGTGAAGGAGGCGGACAGTGACAGTGATCCAAGGCTTTGGGTAAGTGGTGCGAGAGCACGAAGGGAAAAGGGTGAGAGCCAGTTGAGTTTAGTAGAGAGAGCAGTAATCTGGTCATCAAGAGTGGGTAGAGAGGATAGGGAGGCCAGGTGGGGTGTGATGCGCTGAGAGAGCTGGATGGAGTCGAGAGAGCGGAATTCTCTGAGGGGGAGTAATATAGATTTACAGGAGGGAGGAGAGTGAGTGAGGAGGCATGTAAGAAGGTTATGATCAGAGAGAGGGATTTCAGAGTTGGTGAGGGCGGAGATAGTTCACCGGTAGGAGAGGATGAGGTTGAGGGTGTGATCGAATTGGTGAGTGGGCGAGGTGAGGGTGCAGCAGGAGGTTGGCAGCATCAAGAAGAGATAGAAGGCGGCGGGCAGAGGAGTCACCAGGGACAACTTTGTGGATGTTGAAGTCTCCGAGGATCAGAGTTGGCAAGGGAAAGGAGAGAAGGAAGGTGAGAAAGGGGTTAAAATGGTTAAAAAAGTTGGAGGTGATGCCACGGGGGCAGTAGATGATGGCTCCAAGAATCTGGAGGGGGTGGTAGAGGTGAATAATATGGGATTTAAAGGAGGGGAAGGAAAGGGAAGGGAGAGAAGGGATAGTGCGAAGGAGACATTGGGATGCGAGAAGAAAGCCGACACCTCCTCCTTTCACGGTGCGTCTGGGGGCGAAGAAGAAGAAGAAGCCTCTGCTGGAGAGAGCAGCAGAAGAGACCGTGTCATGAGGGGAAAGTCACGTTTCAGTTAGGGCGAGGAGGAGGAGAGAGCGGGAAAGGGACAGGTTAAGGATGAAAGGGAGCTTACCCATAATGGAGCGGGAGTTTCATAGGCCACACTTGGTAGCTGCTGTGGATGGAGAGGAGGGAGAGGGAAGGGTGCGAGGGGTGGGGAGGCTTTGGATGGGAATGAGTTTTAGGGGGCCTGGGCGGGGAGAGGGGGAAGAGGGGTGGCTATGAGAAAGGAGAACTGCGATGAGGCAGAACAGGGAGGAGGGGAGGCTAGAAAGCTTGGAAAGAAGGGGTTGAGGGTTGGCCCTGGTATAGAGGGATTCTGGGGTGAGGGCGGGGGAAAGGGACGGAAAGAGCTGGGTGGGAGAGGGGAAGGGGAAGGCGAGGACTGGGAAGGGAAGATGGGAACAGGGGAATTGATAATTCATGGTGAGGTCAGTGAGGTAAATGACAGCACAAAGAACAGTTAACAATTAACATGCAATGACAACAATAAAATAAGCAAATGATAACATCACAGATAGCAGTTAACAATTAACATGCAATAGCAACCATAAAATAGGCGGATGATACCCAGAACAGAAGGTTGAATTGTCTATGGGTCAGTCAAATAAAAAAGGCTAATGGAAAGGATAGACCAGGGGCTCTTGGCAGAATTGTCTCTGAGGTGGTTGAGGATGGAATCCTGTGGATGGCAGTTCTGGAGAAGGGCGGAACTGATATGGGGGCTCATTCGAGAGGATTATAATTGAATATGATTGAATGAATTGATCAATCAATGAACTGTATGCATACTAATAATAATAATGGGATTTGTTAAGTGCTTACAATGTGTAAAGCGCTGTTCTAAGCGCCGGGGGGATACAAGGTGATCAGGTTGTCCCACGAGGGGCTCACAGTCTTAATCCCCATTTTACAGATGAGGTGACTGAGGCCCAGGGAAGTTAAGTGACTTGCCCAAAGTCACACAACTGAAAATTGGCAGAGCCGGGATTTGAACCCATGACCTTTGACTCCAAATCCCGTGCTCTTTCCACTGAGCCACGCTGCTTCTCGACACTTACTGTGTCCTGAGTATTGTACTAAGCACTTGGGAGAATATAACAGACAAATTCCTTCCCAAAGCGAAATTACAGTCTAGACGGGGAGACAGACATTAATATCAATAAATATACTACAGATATGTATATATGTGTTCTGGGACTGGGCGGATGAAAAAGTTAGCAAATCAGGGTGACGCAGAAAGTGGGGGCAGAAGAGGAAATGAGGGCTTAGCAGGGGAAGGCCTCTTGGAGGAGCTATGCCCTACATGTAGCAGTGCATCCTATGTGGAGTTGAAGATATACAGTGAGGGTGAGAATTGAATACCTAAGTGAGAAAGCAAATGGCTAGGTTGTCAGGACTGTGCGATTGTGAGTCAGGGAAGGATTCTATGCAACAGGATCATAATAATGATATGGAGAATATAATAGTATTTGTTAAGTGCTTACTATGTGTCAAGCACTGTTCTAAGAGCTTGGGCAGTTACGAGGTAATCAGGTGGTTCCACGTGGGGCTCACACTCTTCAACCCCATTTTACACATGAGGTAACTGAGGCACAGAGATGTGAAGTGGCTTGCCCAAGGCCATACAGAATACCAGTGGAGAAACTGGGATTATAACCCACGTCCTCTGACTTCCAAGCCCGTGCTCTTGCCAGTAAACCACGGTCTCCCGACAGCTGATTGGATGTGCATGTCTAACTCCAGCCTTGACTTTGAAAGTCAGATGTAAATAACCCGGAGAGCTGGAAGTCTGTACCTACCTGGATTTGGTAGTCCTTAAACACACCCAAATTCTCACGGCAACGAAGAAGTTAATGCTATGTGACCTTGGACTAGTCACTTCACTTCTCTGTGCCTAAATTAACTCATCTGTAAAATGGGGATTAAGAGTGTGAACCCTTATTGAGATAGGGACTGTGTTTAACCAGATTCACTTGTATCTATCCCAGCGCTTAGAACACTGCTTGACACATAGTAAACGCTTAACAAGGACCATAATGATGATAATAATAATAATAATAATAACAATAACGATAATAAATGGATGTAGGAGGGGCAGAGGGGCTGGGCAGGACAGTAAATGGAGCTGTGTGTAGGACGGTGGGGAGAAGTGAGGGGGATGGCAGTTGACAGAAGGAGAGTAGTCTTAGAGAGGGTAGGAAGGGTAGCGAGCGGGATCAGGAGTGGGAGGGTTAAAGTGAGGTGCTGGACTGGAGCCAAGCATATCGGTTTGGACACTATCCCCACCCGACATGGGGCTCACGGTCTCAATCCCCATTTTACAGATTCGTTAATTCATTCAATCGTATTAATTGATCGATTACTGTGTGCACATCACTGCATTAAGCACTTGGGAAGTACAAATCAGCGACATATAGAGACGGTCCCTACCCAGCAACGGCCTCACCATCTAGAAGACGGGTTCACAGTCTGATGAGGTAACTAAGGCCCAGAGAAGTAAAGTGACTTCACACAGCAGACAAATGGCAGAGCTGGAGTTAGAACCCATGACCTATTGATTCCCAGACCCATGCCCTATCCACTACACCATGCTGCTTCTCACCGCAGTGCTTAGTATAGTGCCTGGAACATAGTAAACACTTAACAAATACTATCATAAGTATTATTATTACTTCTACTAATAATAATGATGTGGGTCTTCATTAGCTCTTATGCCTGGAAGTGTTAATATAGGAAGTCCACGCCCTTCTCTTTGCCTACAGGTTTTTTTGGGTACCTGATACATTCTGTATAGCTTTTTCAGGTCTGAACTCTACTAATTTCTACTGTTACTTTCGATTTTCCTGGCTAGCTTCCCCTTTACTCCCTACCCCAGGAATTCATATGCTAGCTGAAGCAGCGGGTCCACTGTCCCTTTCTTCTCTCAGGTGGCCTTACTCTTTCTCCCAGGCCTCAGTAACTGGACTCTGAGCTGCCCCAGCAACTGGCATTCACTGAAGGCAATGGTACCTTGCCATTGTAGGCTTGCCAACAGGCGACTAGACTACTACTATTATAATTACTATTAATAGAAGAGTTGCTAGTATTACTAGTAATAATAGTAACTATACTATTAGTAGTAGTGATAATAATAGCTATCTAGTACTAGTAGAAGCAACAGTAGAGGAAGAGTAATAGTACAGCGTGGCTTATTGGAAAGAGCCCAGGCTTGGGAGTCAGAGGTCATGGGTTCTAATCCCAGCTCCATCACTTGTCTGCTGTGTGACTTTGGGCAAGTCACTTAACTTCTCTGTGCCTCAGGTACCTCACCTGGAAAATGGGGATTAAGATTGTGAGCCCCACGTGGGACAACCTAATCACCTTGTATCCCCCTAGCACTTAGAACAGTGCTTCACACATAGTTGGTGCTTAACAAATACCATTATTATTATTATCATATTATTATTAATAATAGTAGTAGTAGTAATAGCAGTAGCACTGATGAGGAACAGTATGGCCCGGTGTATAGGGCACTGGACTGGGAGTCAGAAAGACCTGGGTTCTAATCCCGGCTAAACCACTTGTCTCCTGTAAAACCTTTGGCAAGTCACTTCACTTCTCTGGACCTCAGTTACCTCTTCTGTAAAATGGGGAATAAGACTGTGAGCTCCATGTGGGACCTGTGCTATGTCCAGCCTGATTATCTTGTACCTATCCCAGTGTTTAGTACAATGCCTGGTACTTAGAAAAAACTTAAAAAATACCATTTTCATCAAAGTAGTGCTATTAACACTTCTGTTGCCAAATTAATATGGTCTTTGCTCCTCATACATACACATACATAGGGGCACACACACACACACGCACACACGCACACACACACACACACACACGCCTTGTCAGAGCTTGGTCTAGTGGAAAGAGCATGTGCCCGGAGTCAAAGAACCTGGGTTCTAAACTCAGCTCTGCCACTTGTTGCTGTGAGACCTTGGACAAGCCACTTAACTTTTCTGTGCTTCAGTTTCTTCATCTGAAAAATAGGAGTTCAATACTTAGGCTGTGAACCCTATGTGGGACAGCTACCGTGTCCGATCTGATTCATTTTCCTGCAACCTAGTGCTTAAAATAGTACTTGACATATAAGTACTTAATGAATGACATTGTTATTATTATTTTCATGATTATTATATATCCACTCCGTTCTCCTACAACACTTCAGCTCGCACTCTCCTTTCCCTCACAAGCACACCTTCTCATGTGATATGTTCCCAAATCTCTTGTCTCCCGTCTCTGTCCTATGAACCTTCCTTCTGCCTGGAACCCCTTCCCACTTTAAATCCACCGGTCCACAGTTCTCTCCGTATTCCACCTTTGAGAGAAAACAGTATTGCCTTGTGGATAGAGCATGGGCATGGGAGTCAGAAAGAGCTGGGTTCTAATCCCAGCTCTGCCACCTGTCTGCTCTTGGATCTTGGGCTAGTCACTTCACTTCTCTATGCCTCAGTTACCTCATTTGTAAAATGGGGATTAAGACTGTAAGCCCCACATGGGACAGGGGCTGTGTCCAACCTGATTTGCTTGCATCCACCCCTGTGTTTGGTACAGTGCCTGGTGCAGAGTAAGTGCTTAACAAATACTACTATTATTATTATTTAAATTCCAGGATGCCTATCCCAATTAATTTTCTTTTTCCTAGGTCACATCATCCCGACTCTATTTTTCAGCCTTTTTGCACTCACCTCTTCTCGTTACACTTTAGTGCATACCATATTACCTACTCTACTATAAGACCACTTTCTTCGTTTATAAATTACTTTCGTGCCTATCTCCCCTGCTAGACAGCAAGCTCTTTGTGGGCAAGGATTGTGGTTTTTTTCTATTATATTCTCCCAAGCATTCAGTAGAGTGTTCCAAACACAATAAGTGCTCATTCAATACTTTGATAGACTGTAATCCATTTGAGCCTGGGGCCATGTCTTCTACCTATATTGTACTCTCCCAAGTGCTCACTACAGCTCTCTGTACACACACATTTAGTGTTCAGTACTTTCTATTGATTGACTAATTGCAAATTGCTGCTACCTTGAGAGGAGATTGGATGTAAAAGAGTTCTGAGTGATCTGGCACCAGATTCTTTACAACTCTCTGACAGTGAAATATTATTAATAACAACAATAATAATAATAATAACAATAGTGGTATTTGGTATTTGGTATTTAATTATTAGGTAGTTGGTATTGAGAAGCAGCATGACATCGTGGATAGAGCACGGGCCTGGGAGTCAGAAGGACATGGGTTCGAATCCTCCACACACCACTTGCTTGCTGTGTTTCCTTGGGCAAGTCACTTCACGTCTCTGGGCCTCAGTTACCTCATTTGTAAAATGGCGGGTTGAGAAGGTGAGCCCCACGTGGGACAGGGACTGTGTCCGACTCGATTTGCTTGTATCCACTCCAGCGCTTAGTACAGTGCCTGCCACATAGTAAGTGCTTAACGAATACCATCATCATCATTATTATCGTTGTTGTTAAGCCATTACTGTGTGCCAAGTACTGTACTAAGTGCAGGGGTAGACACAAGGTAATCAGGTTATGGGGCTCACAGTCTAAATAGGGGGAAGAAACAGGTATAGAATACCCATTTTGCAGACGAAGGACTAAGGCACAAAAACGTTAAGTGACTTGTCCAAGGTCAGCTAGCAGACAAAGGATTAAAACCCAGGTTCTCTGACCCTGAAGCTCACACTCTTTGATCTGGGCCTTGGTGCTTCTCGAAAGAAATCCCTCTGGAGTGATCAAACCCACTCGGGAGCAGTTCATCATTAAATTGTTGTGTCAGAGATAGGCAAATCGAGTCCTCTCCTGAGACATAAACTTTGAGAAGTGACTAATGACGGACTAAGGGAATGATTAGTTCGGGTGGAACATAAGTCTCTTTGGGGGTGGGGTGGCGATGAGGCTCCTCGGAGCTTGGATACTAGAGCTATACTTGAGTGAGCCCAACAGCTACCCAGAGAACAAGAGCTTCCACCAATCCTAATTCGTATTTTCTGTTGTAAACTCAGGCTGGGGAGCTTCAGGCCCTGGGGGATTCGTTTGTCTGGATAAAGCTCTCCTGAGAGAATACAGCATGCATCTACTGAGAAACCACAGTTCAGAATCCTGTGTTTAACCATCTGCATATCCCTGCTCCTTGTAGGAAAAAAACTGTGATTTTTACAGCTCTCACCTTTGTCCTCATCTCTCCCGCTGCCAACACACTTCCTTCTACCTGAAACTCTCCCTTTCCACATCTGGCACACCAATACCCTCCCCATCATCCAAATGCTGTTGAAATCACATCTCCTCCAGGAAGTCTTTCCTGTTTGATCACTGATATCCCCACTTTAGATCCCCCATGACTGCCATTTCAGCACTTCTGTCCCACTTAAGCATTTGGGTACTCACTATCGGTAATAATAATAATAATAATAATAATAATAATAATAATAATAATAATAATAATTACGGTATTTGTTAAGCACTTCCTAGATGCCAGGCAGTGTACTAAGCACTGGGATGGATAGACGCAAATTGGGTTGGACATAGTCCCTGTTCACATGGGGCTCACAGCCTCGCTCTCCATTTTACAGATGAGGTAATTGAGGCACAGAGAAGCTGAGTGACATGCCCAAGGTCACAGAGAAGATAGGTGGCAGAGCCGGGACTAGAACCTATGACCTTCCACTGAGCTATGCTGTTTCTCTATTCATATCTCACACACTCTATAAATTGTAACTCATGTACAAATCCCCTTTCCTTCTTCCTCCTGTCGAATGGATGACAATTCTTGTTCTCCCACACTAAGCTCCTTAAGGGCAGGGATCATATCTGCTCATTTTATTAACTCTTTCCAAGCACAGCGCTCTACACATTGTAGGTGCTCAATAACTTGATTGGTTGGTTAGTGGGTTGTTTGGTCCATCTTCCAGAGGAGCAGGGGGAGGTGTTGTATTTCAGTAGACATTTGTCCTGAAAAGAGGGCTTATCAAACATTTTCATTACCTTCAGAGATATCTCTGCTTCTTCTGGATACAAGCAAATCGGGTCGGTCACAGTCTCTGCAAAGTTCTTGGGTTGTTTTCTTGGTTGAGGCAGACTTTTTTTGAATTTCGTTTTGCAACTCTGGTAGAAGTTGGGAAATAGTCATGAGAAGCCATAGTTCTTCCTTAATCTATGAATCAAGCAAAACCTCTTCACTCTCGGCCTCAAGGCTCTCCATCACCTCGCCCCCTCCTACCTCACCTCCCTTCTCTCCTTCTACAGCCCAGCCCACACCCTCTGCTCCTCTGCTGCTAACCTCCTCACTGTGCCTTGTTCTCACCTGTCCCACCATCGACCCCCAGCCCACGTCCTTCCCCTGGCCTGGAATGGCCTCCCTCCACACATCCGCCAAGCTAGCTCTCTTCCTCCCTTCAAAGCCCTACTGAGAGTTCACCTGCTCCAGGAGGCCTTCGCAGACAGAGCCCCCTTTTTCTTCTCCTCCTTCCCATCCCCCCGCCCTACCTTCTTCCCTGCCCAACAACCCTCGTGTATATATTTGTACAGATTTATTGTTTTATTTATTTTACTTGTACATACTTACTATTCTATTTATTTTGTTAATGATGTGCATATAGCTTTAATTATTTTTGTTCTGATGGTTTTGACACCTGTTTACATGTTTTGTTTTGTTGTCTGTCTCCCCCTTCTAGACTGTGAGCCCGTTGTTGGGTAGAGGCCGTCTCTACATGTTGCCAACTTGTACTTCCCAAGCGCTTAGTACAGTGCTCTGCACAAGGTAAGTGCTCAACTGATTGACTGAATAGGTTAAATGAATGAATGAATGAATGATTTTAGAGCAGATCATGACCCTCAGCAATGTATTCTCATCGGCCCCTTTTCTCTTCTTTACCTATGTTCTGAACTTCACCAGAAACCTGACCATCGTCACCCTCTCTCTTCTTGACTCCTGTCTCTGCTCTCCCATATACTTCTTCCTGCATATTTTCTCCTTCCTGGAGATCTTCATGTCCTCCTGCATTCCCAGATTCCTAGCTGCAAACATCACTGGGGACAGGACCATTTCTTACAATAGTTGTGTAACACAGCGTTCTTCTTTATCCTGCTGGATAACACCGAGTTCTTCCTCCTGGCCGCCACAAACGCTTAGTGCAATGCTCTGCACACAGTAAGCGCTCAATAAATACTATTGAATAAATCATTGAAAGTCCAGATTTTCCAGTCAATAGTATTGATTGATTAAGCGCCTACCAAGTGTTTGTGCACGTTCGCCTCCAATACTTCAGTTTCCATACTTTGAGGGTGAGAGCAGTGATCTCAGCCCTGCTCTCAGCGTGGCTTAGTGGAAAGAGCACGGGCTTGGGAGTCAGAGATCGTGGGTTCTAATCCCCCCTCCGCCACTTGTCAGCTGTGTGATCTTGGGCAAGCCACTTAACTTCTCTGGGCCTCAGTTACCTCTTCTGTAAAATGGGGATTAAGACTGTGAGGCCCACGTGGGAAAACCTGGTTACGTTGTATCTACCCCAGCGCTTAGAACAGTGCTTGGCACATAGTAAGCGCTTAACAAATACCAGCATTATCATTATTATTATTAATGAAGCAAGAAACTTTCCAAGATCACCCATAAACAGAGTAATAGATCCATAAACTAACCAGTCAGCCTATAGAATTGACTGTGTACTTACTGTATGCAGGGCTCTGAATTAGTTCTTGGGAGTGTACAGTAGAGTTAGTAGACATGATACCTGCCCTTAAGGAGCTCACAGTCTAACAATTATTATTATTTATTGAGCACTCCTAAACAGTTCATTCATTCATTCATTCAATCGTATTTATTGAGCGCTTAGTGTGCAGAGCACTGTACTATCAATCAATCAATCAATCAATCGTGTTTATTGAGCGTTTACTGTGTGCAGAGCACTGTAGTAAGCGCTTGGGAAGTACAAGTTGGCAACATATAATAACGGGCACTACCCAACAGCGGGCTCACAGTCCAGAATGGGGAGACAGACAACAAAACAAAACATATTAACAACATAAAATAAATAGAATAAATTTGTACAAGTAAAATAAATAGAGTAATAAATATGTACAAACATATATACATATATACAGGTGCTTTGGGGAGGGGAAGGAGGTAATGCGGGAGGGATAGGGAAGGGGAGGAGAGGGAGAGGAAGAAGAGGGCTCAGTCTGGGAAGGCCTCCTGGAGGAGGTGAGCTCTCAGTAGGGTTTTGAAGGGAGCAAGAGAGCTGGCTTGGCTGATGTGCGGAGGGAGGGCATTCCAGGCCAGGGGGAGGATGTGGGCTGGGGGTCGACGGCGTCCTACCTGGGGGTCACAGTCCCACTCCCCATTTTACAGATGAGGGAAATGAGGCCCAGAGAAATGAAGTGACTTGACCAAGGTCACAGAGCAGAGAAGTGGGGGAGCCGGGATAAGAACCCATGACCTTCTGACTCCCAAATCCGTGCTCTATCCACTACACCATCTTCATGGTTCTATTTCCGTTTCAAAGACAGGGCCTTTTTTAGGTTAGAAACAGCACATGACAGTAAGCTCATGTGGGCAGGGAAATGTGTCTGTTTATTATTATATTCCACTCTCCCAAGTGCTTAGTACAGTGCTCTGCACAAGGTAAGCGCTCAACAAATACGAGTGAGTGAATGAAGGACAGATCAACCCTAAGGGAGGTGGAGTAGAAGACAGAGAGGATACAAAAATGGGGAACCAAGATGGCGAGGGAAAAACCATTTATTCCTTCAAAATAGCTTTTGGTTTTATTAACCCATGCTTTATACAGCAACCACCTCCAAGCATTCAGCTCCTCCTCCCCCTCCCATCCTCTTACTGTGGGGGTTCCCCAAGGTTCAGTGCTTGATCCCCTTCTGTTCTCGATCTACACGCGCTCCCTTGGTGACCTCATTCGCTCCCACGGCTTCAACTATCATCTCTACGCTGATGACACCCAGATCTACATCTCTGCCCCTGCTCTCTCCCCCTCTATCCAGCCTCGCATCTCCTCCTGCCTTCAGGACATCTCCATCTGGATGTCTGCCCGCCACCTAAAGCTCAACATGTCGAAGACTGAACTCCTTTTCTTCCCTTCCAAACCTTGCCCTCTCCCTGACTTTCCCATCTCTGTTGACGGCACTACCATCCTTCCCGTCTCACAAGCCCGCAACCTTGGTGTCATCCTCAACTCCGCTCTCTCATTCACCCCTCACATCCAAGCCGTCACCAAAACCTGCCGGTCTCAGCTCCGCAACATTGCCAAGATCCGCCATTTCCTCTCCACCCATACCGCTACCCTGCTCATTCAAGCTCTCATCCTATCTCGTCTGGACTACTGCATCAGCCTTCTCTCTGATCTCCCATCCTCGTGTCTCTCCCCACTTCAATCCATACTTCATACTGCTGCCCGGATTATCTTTGTCCAGAAACGCTCTGGGCATATTACTCTCCTCCTCAAAAATCTCCAGTGGCTACCAATCAATCTGCGCATCAGGCAGAAACTCCTCACCCTGGGCTTCAAGGCTCTCTATCACCTGACCCCTCCTACCTCACCTCCTTTCTCTCCTTCTATAGCCCAGCCCTCACACTCCGCTCCTCTGCTGCTAATCTCCTCACCGTACCTCGTTCTCGCCTGTCCCGCCATCGACCCCCGGCCCATGTCATCCCCCGGGCCTGGAATGCTCTCCCTCTGCCCATCCGCCAAGCTAGCTCTCTTCCTCCCTTCAAGGCCCTACTGAGAGCTCACCTCCTCCAGGAAGCCTTCCCAGACTGAGCCCCTTCCCTCCTCTCCCCCTCGTCCCCTTCTCCATCCCCCCATCTTACCTCATTCCCTTCCCCACAGCACCTGCATATATGTATATATGTTTGTACATATTTATTACTCTATTTATTTATTTATTTATTTATTTTACTTGTACATATCTATTCTATTTATTTGATTTTGTTAATATGTTTGGTTTTGTTCTCTGTCTCCCCCTGTTAGACTGTGAGCCCACTGTTGGGCAGGGACTGTCTCTATATGTTGCCAATTTGTACTTCCCAAGCGCTTAGTACAGTGCTCTGCACACAGTAAGCGCTCAATAAATAAGATTGATGATGATGATGATGATTCAGCCTTCTGGTGAGAGGTGCATGCTTGACATCACAAAGATGCAGATGTAATAATAATAATAATTATTATGGCATTTGTTAAGCGCTTACTACGTGCCAAGCGCTGTTTTCAGTGCTTGGGTAGATACAAAGTAATCAGTTTGGGAGAATATTCGATAATTAGTAGTCAAACAATCAATAACATTTATTGAATACTTACTATGTTTAAGTACTAAGTACCTGGAAGAGAACAGTCGAGTTAGTAATAATAATAATGATAATGGTGCATTTGTTAAGCTCTTACTATGTGCTGGACACTGTATTAAACGCCGGGGTGGATACAAGCAAATCGAGTCGATCACAGTCTCTGTCCTGCATGGGGTTTACGGCCTTAATCCCCATTTTACAGGTGAGGGGACTGAGGCACAGAGGAGTGAAGTAATTTACCCAAGGCCATACAGCAGACAAGTGGCAGAGTCGTAATTAGAACCCATGACATTCTGCATCCCAGGCTCATGCTTTCTAAACTACACCATGCTAGGGAAGATGATCCATGTCCTCAAAGAGCTTACAATCTAATAAATTTCAGGTAGTGGGAAGCCACTGAGTATAGAGGTGTTGATATTAGTGGGAGTGATGAGTATTACCTGCCCTGAACGATCTCACTTTCTTGGAAACAGCATGGTGTAAGGAATAGGGCACAGGCTTGAGAGTCAGAGGGTCATGTGTTTTAATCCCAGCTCCACCATCTGTTTGCTGTGTGACCTTGGGCAAGTCACTTCACTTCTCTGGGCCTCAGTTTCCTCATCTGGAATATGGGGATTGAGACTGTGAGCCCCACTTGGGACAGGGACTGTGTTCAACCTAATTTGCTTGTATCCACCCTAGCATTTAGTACAGTGCCAGGCACATAGTAATCGCCCAACAAATACAATGATAATCATTATTATTAATAATAATAATAAATAGTAACAATAATATAGCAGAGAAGACAGTTCCTGTTATATATCACGGGCAATTGAGCAGCTACTGTGTGCCACAGTGGTGAATGCAATGCACTGAGCCCCAATGTCGCTTTCGCACTATCCCTCCTGCCCCTCCCCTTTCCTTCCCTTCCTTTGAAGCCCACATTATTCGCCTCTACCACCCCCTCCAGATTCTTGTAGCCGTCATCTACCGCCCTCCCGGCCCCAATTCCAACTTCTTTAACGACTTTGACCCCTTCCTCACCTTCCTTCTCTCCTTCTCCATGCCCACTCTGATCCTCGGAGACTTCAATATCCACATGGATATCCCTAACGACTCCTCTGCCGCCCGCCTTCTATCTCTCCTTGACGCTGCCAACCTCTTCCTCCACCCCACCTCACCCACTCACCAACTTGGTCATACCCTCGACCTCATCATCTCCTACCGCTGCACTGTGTCCACCCTCACCAACTCTGTAATCCCTCTCTCTGATCATAATCTTCTCACCTGCCTCCTCACTCACACTCCTTTCCCCTGTAAATCCGTATTACTCCCTCACAGAGATCTCCACTCTCTGGACCCCACCCATCTTTCGGAGCGCCTCACACCCCACCTCGCTGCCCTCTCCTCTCTACCCAGTCTTGATGATCAGATTACTGCTCTCAACTCTACCCTTTCTACTCAGCTAGACTCACTCGCTCCCCTTTCCCTTCGCCGCTCTCGCACCACTAACCCACAGCCCTGGATCACTGCCACTGTCCGCCTCCTTCGCTCTTATGCTCGAGCTGCCGAACGCTGCTGGCGAAAGTCTAAACACCATGCCAACCTCATTCACTTCAAGTTTATCCTTTCCTGCCTTAACTCAGCCCTCTCTTCTGCCAGACAAAATTATTTCTCCTCCCTTATTGACACCCATGCCCATCACCCCCGCCAGCTCTTCTGTACATTCAACTCCCTTCTCAGCCCCCCTGTTCCTCCCCCTCCTCCTTCCCTCACCCCCAACGATCTGGCCCCCTACTTCATTAACAAAATTAAATCCATCAGGTCCGACCTCCCCAAAGTCTCTTCCCCCCTTTCTCCATCCCCCCGGCTCTCAACACTCTCTGCTACTCTCCCATCCTTCCCAGCGGTATCCTCAGAGGAGCTCTCCTCCCTCCTCTCAAGTGCTACTCCGGCCACCTGTGCTTCTGACCCCATCCCCTCTCATCTCATGAAATCTCTCGCTCCATCCCTTCTCCCTTCCTTAACTTCCATCTTCAACCACTCACTCTCCACTGGTTCCTTCCCCTCTGCCTTCAAACATGCCCATGTCTCTCCCATCCTAAAAAAACCCTCTCTTGACCCCACCTCACCTTCTAGTTATCTTCCCATATCCCTCCTACCATTCCTTTCCAAACTCCTTGAACGAGTTGTCTACACGCGCTGCCTAGAATTCCTCAACAACAACTCTCTCCTCGACCCCCTCCACTCTGGCTTCCGTCCCCTTTATTCCACGGAAACTGCCCTCTCAAAGGTCACCAATGACCTCCTGCTTGCCAAATCCAGCGGCTCATACTCTGTCCTAATCCTCCTCGACCTCTCAGCTGCCTTTGACACTGTGGACCACCCCCTTCTCCTCAACACGCTATCTGACCTTGGTTTCACAGACTGGGTCCTCTCCTGGTTCTCCTCTTATCTCTCCGGTCATTCTTTCTCAGTCTCTTTTGCAGGCTCCTCCTCCCCCTCCCATCCTCTTACTGTGGGGGTTCCCCAAGGTTCAGTGCTTGGTCCCCTTCTGTTCTCAATCTACACGCATTCCCTTGGTGACCGCATTCTCTCCCACGGCTTCAACTATCATCTCTACGCTGATGACACCCAGATCTACATCTCTGCCCCTGCTCTCTCCCCCTCTATCCAGCCTCGCATCTCCTCCTGCCTTCAGGACATCTCCATCTGGATGTCTGCCCGCCACCTAAAGCTCAACATGTCGAAGACTGAACTCCTTGTCTTCCCTCCCAGACCTTGTCCTCTCCCTGACTTTCCCATCTCTGTTGACGGCACTACCATCCTTCCCGTCTCACAAGCCCGCAACTTTGGTGTCATCCTCAACTCCGCTCTCTCATTCACCCCTCACATCCAAGCCGTCACCAAAACCTGCCAGTCTCAGCTCCGCAACATTGCCAAGATCCGCCCTTTCCTCTCCATCCAAACTGCTACCCTGCTCATTCAAGCTCTCATCCTATCCCGTCTGGACTACTGCATCAGCCTTCTCTCTGATCTCCCATCCTCGTGTCTCTCCCCACTTCAATCCATACTTCATGCTGCTGCCCGGATTATCTTTGTCCGGAAACGCTCTGGGCATATTACTCCCCTCCTCAAAAACCTCCAATGGCTACCAATCAATCTGCGCATCAGGCAGAAACTCCTCACCCTGGGCTTCAAGGCTCTCTATCACCTTGACCCCTCCTACCTCACCTCCTTTCTCTCCTTCTATAGCCCAGCCCTCACACTCCGCTCCTCTGCTGCTAATCCCCTCACCGTACCTCGTTCTCGCCTGTCCCGCCATCGACCCCCGGCCCATGTCATCCCCCGGGCCTGGAATGCTCTCCCTCTGCCCATCCGCCAAGCTAGCTCTCTTCCTCCCTTCAAGGCCCTACTGAGAGCTCACCTCCTCCAGGAGGCCTTCCCAGACTGAACCCTTTCCTTCCTCTCCCTCTCTTCCCCCTCTCCATCCCCCCATCCTACCTCATTCCCTTCCCCACAGCACCTGTATATATGTATATATGGTTGTACATATGTATTACTCTATTTATTTATTTTACTTGTACATATCTATCCTATTTATTTTATTTTGTTAATATGTTTGGTTTTGTTCTCTGTCTCCCCCTTTTAGACTGTGAACCCACTGTTGGGTAGGGACTGTCTCTATATGTTGCCAATTTGTACTTCCCAAGCGCTTAGTACAGTGCTCTGCACATAGTAAGCACTCAATAAATACTATTGATGATGATGATGATGATAGTCTCACGCCCCTTCCCCGCTCCTCTGCCCCTCACCCCTATTGTCCTGCAGCAGGCATTTTCAGAGAACTGGCAGGGAGAGAAGTTTTCCACTTGCAGTCACGGAACAAAACATCTCCAGTCAACCACATTTACTGAATACTTACTGTGTGCAGAGCATGTCCTAAACGCTTGGGAGAGTACAATATAATAATACAACAGACACATTCCATGAGCACAAGGAGCCCACAGCCTAGAAGGGGTGAAAGACATCAATATAAATAAATAAATCACAGATATGTTGCTCGATGAATTACAGATGTCCAAGATCTCGTCATCTGCAGACACCCCTGAGCTTTCCCGATGTGATCAGGCATCGCTGAGTATTTCACACGGTGCCGTTCCCTGAATAAACCCTCAATTCCTCTTCTTCCACTCCGTTCTGCATCGCCCTGACTTGCTTCCTTTATTCATTGCTCCCGTCCCAGCCCCACAGCACATAAGTACATATCTGTAATTTTATTTATTTATATTAATGTCTTTCTCTCCCTCCAGACTGTAATCTCGCTGTGGGTAGGGAATATATCTGTTTATTTGTATAGTGTACTCTCCCAAGCGCTTAGTACAGTGCTCTGTATTCAATAAATATGGTCACTGTGGGCAGGGAACATGTCTGCTAATTCTGCTGCATCGTGCTCTCCCAAGCATTTAGTATAGTGCTCTGCAAATAGCCAATAAATACCATTGATCAATTGACTGATTGATTGATTGTGAGAAGCAGCGTGGCTTAATGGAAAGAGCGTGGGATTGGGAGTCAGAGGTCGTGGGTTCTAAACCCCCTCCTGCCACTTATCAGCTGTGTGACTTTGGGCAAGTCACTCAACTTCTCTGTTCCTCAGTTACCTCATCTGTAAAATGGGGATTAAGACTGTGAGCTCCACGTGGGACAACCTGATTAATTGTATCTTCCCCAGTCACTAGAACAGTGCTTGGCACATACTAAGAGCTTAACAAATGCCATTATTATTATTATTAGTGTTGTTGTATGCCATGAAACTGAAAACTGGAGGAGCTTGGGTTCAGTTGTAGTTGCAACTTTCCTCGTTCTGGAGAAAATTTGAAGTTGCTGGGATTTTTCTCAAATATTTCCCTGCCAGGAGAGTATTTTCCAATACTCAATCCATCAATCAATCAATAGTATGGATTGAATGCCTTTCATTTGTAGACGCCACGCAGTGGATAGAAGGGAGCAGGGGAGAAAATGCAAAGGAGGAAAGAGTAGGATTTAATCCTCGTTTTACAGTTGACGTAACTGGGACCCGGAGAAGTGAAGTGACTTGCCCAAGGTTACAGAGCAGACACATGGCAGAACCGGGATTAAAGCCCAGGTCTTCTAACTCCCAGGCCCATTCTCTATCCACTAGACAACACTGAATGGATAACTTTATATTTTCACCTCCATCCACCCCACAGGACGCAATTTCCTCACAAGGAATAAATGGCCAATTAAACGGCAGTGAGGGAATTCCTCCTGTTGGGTTTCTCGGAGATCCTGACGTTGCAGCTTGTCCAGGCCACGCTGTTCCTCCTGGTCTACCTGGCAGCCCAGAAGGGGAATCTCTTCATCGTCGCCATCATCACTTTCGCCTGCCGCCTCCAAACCCCCATGTACGTCTTTCTCAGGAACCTGTCCGTCCTTAACCTCTGCCTCATCTCTGTCACCGTCCCCAAATCCATCCACAAATCTCTGACCGACTGCAGAGAAATCTCTGTCCCGGGTTGTATCTCTAGAGTCTTCTTAGTAATCATCCTTGGGGGTGTTGAAGTGACCCTGCTCATGGGGATGTCCTATGACTGCTATGCCGCCATCTTCCACCCCCTGCACTACTAGGTCATAATGGACCGAGGGCCTTGTGGGAAGATGGCCGCTACCTCGTGGCTCAGCAGGGGGCTAAACGGAAACATCCACACGGCTCTGACTTTCTCCTTCCTCTTTTGTGACACCAATGCCATCCTTCAGTTCTTCTGCGACATCCCTTCCCTCATCCGGCTCTCCTGTTCCAGACGCTACAATGATGAGATCGCCGTTCTGGGCCTCAGCGTGGTTCTGGGCATCAGTTCATTCGTCTCCATCGTCGTCTCATACATGCACATTTTCTGGGCCGTGCTGGATGCCGAGGGACGGCCAAAGCCTTCTCCACCTGCCTGTCCAATCTTGTCGTCCTCACTGTCTTCCTCTCCACAGTCGTGTTTGGCTATCTCAAGCCACCCTCACACTCTTCCTCGATGTTCGACCTGCTGATGTCCGTGTTCTATACCGTGATGCTCCCCACACTGAACCCCCTCATTTACAGCCTGAGGAACCGGGACATGAAGGCCGCACTGGGGAGGGTCCTGAGGTGGAAATTTTTCATATAGAATGGAATGCCTCTAGTCTGTTCAAAAGCAGAAGATCAGCATTGACTCTATCCACCAATCGATAAGCTTTATTTATTGAGTGCTTACTGTATGCAAAGCACTCTACTAAGTGTAGATCCATCGGAGGACAGAGATATGTGCACTCCGAAGATTTCAGCACCTAGATGTTGAATTAATCATATTTATTGAGTGTTTTCATTTTTAATGATATTTATTAAGCCCTTCCTATGTGCCAGGCTCTGTTCTAAGCACTAGGGCAAATACAAGCTGCTCAGGATGGACACAGTCCAGTGTCCCAGAAAGGGCTCACAGTCTTAATGCCTATTTGACAGATGAGGTAACTGTGGTATAGAGAAGTTAAGTGCCTTGCCCAAAATCTCACAGCATACAAATGGCAGAGCCGAAATTAGAATCCTTGTCTTCTGCCATATTTATTGAATGCTTACTATGTGCCAAGCACTGTGCTAAAAAAATACCCTCGTGCTAGATTAAGATAGATAGGGGTAGACAGGGAACATATCTAACAACTCCGTTGTAATGTCCTCTCCTAAGCGCTTAGTACAGTGGTCTGCACACAGTAAGCACTTAATAAATAGAACTGATTGACTCAATCAATCAATCAATCGTACTTATTGAGCACTTACTGTGTGCAGAGCACTGTACTAAGCGCTTGGGAAGTACAAGTTGGAAACATATAGAGACAGTCCCTACCAAACAGTGGGCTTACAGTCTAGAAGGGGTAGACAGAGAACAAAACCAAACATATTAACAAAATAAAACAAATAGAACAGATATGTACAAGTAAAATAAATAAATAAATAGAGTAATAAATATGTACAAACATATATACATATATACAGGTGCTGTGAGGAAGGGAAGGAGGTAAGGTGGGGGGATGGAGAGGGGAAGGAGGGGGAGAGGAAGGAGGGGGCTCAGTCTGGGAAGGCCTCCTGAAGGAGGTGATCTCTCAGTAGGGCCTTGAAGGGAGGAAGAGAGCTAGCTTGGCGGATGGGCAGAAGGAGGGCATTCCAGGCCAGGGGGATGACGTGGGCCGAGGGTCGACGGCGGGACAGGCGAGAACGAGGCACGGTGAGGAGATTAGCGGCAGAGGAGTGGAGGGTGCGGGCTGGGCTGCAGAAGGAGAGAACGGAGGTGAGGTAGGAGGGGGCGAGGTGATGGAGAGCCGTGAAGCTGAGGGTGAGGAGTTTCTGCCTGATGCGCAGATTGATCGGTAGTCACTGGAGATTTTTGAGGAGGGGAGTAATATGCCCAGAGCGTTTCTGGACAAAGACAATCCGGGCAGCAGTATGAAGTATGGATTGAAGTGGGGAGAGACACGAGGATGGGAGATCAGAGAGAAGGCTGAAGCAGTAGTCCAGACGGGATAGGATGAGAGCTTGAATGAGCAGGGTAGCCGTTTGGATGGAGAGGAAAGAGCGGATCTTGACAATGTTGCGGAGCTGAGACCGGCAGGTTTTGGTGACGGCTTGGATGTGAGGGGTGAATGAGAGAGCAGAGTCGAGGATGACACCAAGATTGCGGGCTTGTGAGGCGGGAAGGATGGTAGTGCCGTCAACAGTGATGGGAAAGTCAGGGAGAGGGCAGGGTTTGGGAGGGAAGACAAGGAGTTCAGTCTTGGACTGAATTCAAGTTGTACAATTTGTGCCTCGATCTTGTCTATGTCACCGCCAACCCCTCTCCCATATCCTGCCTCTGGCCTAGAACATCTTTCCCCTTCATATCTCACAGACCACCACCCTCTCCACCTTCAAAGCCTTATTAAAATCCCATCTTCTCCAACAGGTCTTCTTTGACTAAGCCCTAATTTCTCCTACTCCTTCTCCCTTCTTTGTCATCTATACACTTCTATCTGTGACCTTTGGGAATTTAATACTCCTTTAATCTGTGTTGGGCATTTGATTAAAGCCCAGCCCATACACATCACTCCTTTTACACCAACCTTTTCCTTGTACCTCAATCTCGTCTATCGTGCCGATGACTTCTCGTCCACATCCTACCTCTGGCCTGGAACACCCTCCCACCTCATATCCAACAGATAATGACCCTGCCCCCGTTCAAAGCCTTAATGAAGGGACATTTCCTACAAGAGGCCTTCCCTGACTAAGCCCTCATTTCCTTTTCTCCTTTTCCCTTTTTCCTTGCCCTGATTTGCTCCCTTAAGTCCCCTCTCCCTCAGCCTCACAGCTCTTATTTTCATACCTGGAATTTACTCATTTATATCAATGTCTGTCTCCCCCTGTAGGCAGTAAATTTTTTGTGGGTAGTGAATGAACATGTAATTCACAGGAGATGCAGCATGGCGCAGTCAATAGAACACAGGCCTGGGAGTCAGAAGGCCATGGGTTTTAATCCTGGCTCTGTCACTTGTCTGCTTGTTACCTTGGGAAAGTCCCTTAACTTCTCTGTTCCTCCGTTACCTCATCTGTAAAATGGGGATTGAGACTGTGAGCCCCTTGTCGGACAAGGGACTGTGTCCAACCCAATTTCCTTGTATCCTCTACGGTGTCTGGAACATAGTAAGCACTTAACAAATGCCATAATTATTACTATTATTACATGGAACTCTCCCAGCTGCTTGACTGACTGAATGATTAAATGCTTGGGAGAGTACAATTGAAGAAACTGAGGTATGGAGAGGGTAATTAACTTGCCCAAGGTTATAGCGGGCAAGAAGCTAAACTAAGCTTTCCATTCATTCATTCATTAATTCAACATATTTATTGAGCACTTACTGTGTGCAGAGCACTGTACTAGGCACTTGGGAAGTATACATTGGCAACGTATAGAGACAGTCCCTACCCAGTAACGGGCTCACGGTCTAGAGGGGCAATTCCAGGGCCCTTTCCAGTAGACTGCCCTGCTAAGACCCTAATTTCCCACCCCATAAATTGCAGAGTCCAGATGGGCTAATCAGCTAGACATAAACATGAATAAATCAAAGCAGGTGGCGATATTGTACATCATGGCACTCAGTGATCCAAAGACCCACTAGGCAACCGCCATCTTCCCACAGGCCACATTATCCGTGATGACCCAGTAGCTCAGGGAGAGGCAGATGGCTGCGTACTGGTCGAAGGACATCGCCGTGAGCAGGGGAGTGTCTGCACAGATGCAAAGTATGAATGCATAGTACACAGTACATGAACACGAGTATGAGTGCTTACTGTGTGCAGAGAACTGTACTAAGCCCTTGGGAGAGTACAATAAAACAGGTTGACATGATCACTTCCCTAAAGAGTCTTACAATCTAGTGGTGGAATCATTATCATTATCTATTATTAAGTGCAGTTGAGTCAATCAATCAATCAATCATGTTTACTGTATGCAGAGCACTGTACTAAGCACTTGAGGAGGGTACAGTGTAACAGAGTTGGTAGACACATTCCCTACCCCCAAGGAGCTTAGTTAGAGTCCAGAGGGGGGGACAGACATTGGTATAAATATACAAATTACATCTATGTACATAAATGCTGTGGGGCTGAGGGCGGGGGCGAATGAAGTGTATAATATCCACAGAATTATTATATTATTATATTATAGTACATTATATTGTATTATATCATATTATATAATAAATTACAATTCATAAATTACAACCAGAATTGATTTATTTAGGCCATGGTGGGAGTGGTAGTTTGGTAGGCGGAGGTGAACGCTGTCTAGAACGAGCATTACCCTACAACTCCCAGAAATCCTTGGGCCCACGCCACCATGCGTCTCTCCCGCACCTAGTGACAGGGCCTAAAATGACCGTGGCTACCCCGAGGACGGACGGGAGTGGAAAGTCAGTATATGGAGGAAAAAGCTGTCTGGAACAAGCATCAATCTACAGCTCCCGGAATTGTTTGTGCCCCGAGCCACCATGCTACTCTCCCTCTCCTCACGACAGGGCCTGAGTTGGTGGCGGGCCCTGCCGCAGGGCATGACAGGAGTGGTAATTCAGTAGGCAGAGGTGAAGGCTGTCTAGAATGAGCATCACATTACAACTCCCAGATTAATTTGTGCCCTGCATTGCCACGCTACTCTCCTTTCCTAGGGAAATGGCCTGGCATGGCTGAGACTCCACCGCAAGGAATGATGGGAATGGTAGTTCAGTAGATGGAGATGAAGGCTGTCTAGAACAAACATCACACTACAATTCCCAGACGTCTTTGTACCCCGAGCCACCATGCCACTCACCCTCGCCTCGTGACAAGGCCAGACATGTCCGAGGGCTATGACGGAAGTGGTAGTTCGCTGGGCAGAAATAAATGCTGTTCAGAACAAAAGTCAGAATATAACTCTCAGAACTCCTTTTCTCACAAGACACCAAGCTGCTATCCCTCACCTCGTGACAGATCTTCAATGTCTGTCATGGTGACCGGGCTCGACTACATAGGAACCCTAAGGATAAGGCGGGGACTAATGAGGGTTCGCTCTTCTGGGAGCATCTTTGGGAGAGACAAGGACATCTGCATTTGACAGTGTGGAGCGGGTTTATTCAAATGCAGGGATGTGTTATAACCCAGCCCGGGTGAGATGCCTGAACACAATATGTGAAGCTATTCAGTGCCTAGACACTGGGTTGTGTGGTAAACTCTTTCAGGAGGGAATGGGATTAAAGGAGCAGAATTTGGAGTGAGGTTAGGGTCTCAGCGTTCTCTATGCAACACCTCAAGGGGAGTGGTAACAGGTACCTAACAAATAAGATAATTACTATCGTTGTGAATGGGAAAACGCCCTGAATATCAACTTCCAGTGCCTTCCGTGCTCCACAAAATGGCCCTGGTTCCCCGCAGGGCATGGCGGGAGTGGTAATTGTGTTGGCGGAGGTGAAAGCTGTCTAGAACAAGCATCCCACCACTACTTCCAGAGGTCTCTGTGCCCGAACCGCCATGGCACTCTCAATCTCCTAGCGATAGTACCAGACAAGGCCGCAGGCCCTGCCGCGGGGCATTACAGGAGTGGTAATCCTTTAGGCAGAAGTAACCGCAGTCTAGAACAAGCATCACGCTACTACTCCGAGAGGTCTTTGGTGCCCCGAGCCACCATGCCACTCTTCCTCTCTTCCAGACAGGGCCAGACATGGCCGCAGGCCCTGCTGCGGAGCATGACAGGAGTGGTAGTTCGGTAGGCGGAGGTGAACACTGTCTAGAAGGAGCATCATAATACAACTCCCAGAAGACTTTGTGCCCCGCGCCGCTGCACCACTTTCCTTCTCTTTGGGAACTAATGAGGGTTCGCTTCAGCGGGAGCATTTTGGGGAGGGCCAGGAGCAGCTGCCTGGATCAGCTGGGAGCGGGCTTATGCCAATGAAAGAATGTATTCGAAACCCCTATCGATTTAAGGGGACGGCCTGCAGTACATGGGGCCCCTCAATGCCTAGGCGATTGGTTGTGTAGTAAGCACTTCCGAGAGCGAATGGGATGAAAGGAGCCCGATATGGATCGAGTTCGGGGTCTCTGTGTTCTCTGTGCTACACCTCACAGGGAGTGGTAGCAAGTACTTAAAAAATACCATAATTATTATCAATCCCAAGTGGAAAACGTTCTGTCCAACGGCCGCCTGTGCCTTTTGCTCTGGGGCACAATGGAAGTGGTAGATCAGGAGGCAGAGGTGAGTGGAAAGAGCACGGGCTTTGGAGTCAGAGGTCATGGGTTCAAATCCCGGCTCCACCAATTACCGGCTGCGTGACTTTGGGCAAGTCACTTAACTTCTCTGTGCCTCAGTAACCTCATCTGTAAAATGGGGATTAAGACTGTGAGCCCCCCATGGGGCAACCTCATCACCTTGTAGCCTCCCCAGCGTTTAGAACAATGCTTTGCACTTAGTAAGCGCTTAATAAATGCCATCTTCATCAACACCAGTCAAGAGTGCATCAGACTACGACTCCTAGAAGGCTTTGTGCCCCAATCTGACAGGCCACGCTCCATCCCACCGCGACAAGGCCGCCTTGTATGGGTGGGTGCCCGGACTGGCCTCTGTCACCTCTGCTTTCTCGCAGTGCTGTTGATTCAGCGATTACTCTAGGCCCATCGCGGGTGTGGGGACCGTACGACCAGAGTAGAGGTGGTTTGCGTCCCACATCGGGGCTCGCAGCCTGGGGAAGAGAGTTAACACGTAGTTCATCGTTAGGTTTACAGGTGTGGCAGCTGAGGCACCCAGATTCCAGAGTGTCTTGACTAGGGTCACACAGCACAAAAGCGTCACAACCGGGACTTGGACCCAGGTCTGCCCCATCCCAGCCCTGCGCCCTTTCCAACTCCCTTCGCTGCTTCTGGAGGGTGGTGCGAAGCTGTTTGGATGGCGGCGGGGCTCTGAGAAGCCAGAGGAGCCAGCCGGGGCCAGATGAATCCGGGCAGCTGCCCTCTTGTGGCAAATCCGGAGCATTACATCGGAGCTCAACCGATGCTTCAGTCCTTTTGTATTTCGTCATTCTCTATGACGTCCTCCTACTGGGAAAATCTATTTTTGTCCCTCCTCCTGTCAACATTGTCCAGTTCCTTGGGCCAGGGACCACTGGTAATAGGGCCCTCCGCCACCTCCAACTCCACCTGTCCAAAACCGTCCTCCTTCTCTTCCAATTCCAACCCTGTCCCGGCACCTGCTTTCTTATTGGTCTCTTTGTTTTTTTCTTGTACTGATATTTATTCATAAGCGCTTGCTATGTGTTTGGTGCTGTCCTTGGCGCTGGGGTAAATTCAAGCTAATCTGGTTGGAGACACCCCTGTCCCACATGGCACTCACAGTCTTCACCTTCCCTTTTACAGAGGAGGTAACTGAAGCCTCGAGATTTCATTCACTTATTCCTTCCTTCCTTCATTAAATCGTAATGTTTGAACATTTACTGTATGCAAAGCACTGTCCTCAGAGCATGGGAGAGTACTCTATAACAATAAACAGACACAATTGCTGCCCACAGTGAGCTCCCAATCTAGAGGGAGAGACCAACATCAATCTACAGAAAAAAATGAAGAAAGAAAGAAAATAGTGAATCAATCAGGCATTGTCAGAGTGGGGGACTTGTCCACAGGGTGGCATAGTCAACAGCCGGAATTAGAGCTCTCGGCACCAGATCCAGCTGCTTTCCTTTCGCATCACTGTAGATCGTACGACTTTCCTTCCTGGCTCACAAGTCTGAATTTTGGTGTTGTGTTTAACTCAATCGATCGATCCTTCGATCAATCGTTTTGATTAAGTGCCTTCTGTGCGTCGTGCACCCGCACTCAGCTTTTGCTGGAGTACAGCCCAAGAAGAAAAGCGACAGGTTTCCTGGCCACAGTGAGCTTTCAATCTCCAGGGGATGACAAACACCGCTAGGAATCAATTCATTGCGGCTGTAGACGGAAGAGCTGTGGAACTAGGGGTTGCAGGGAGAGGCTCAGTGAGGCCGCAGTGCTGCACAAAGCCGCCCTTTTCCAGGCTGAGTATCAGTTACCCAAGCCTCCTGCGAGCAATCCAACGCCCTCGAGACAAGTCGTGGGGCACGACAAGGATGGTAGTTCTGTAGGCGGAGGCGATTACTTTCCAGAGAGAGCATCAGAAACGACTCCCTGAGGTCTTTGAGCCTTGAGCCTCCATAGTACCCTCCTGCCCGGGATTGATTAAATCTGTTCCTGGCTTGGGCTCCATGGGGATCTGACCGAGAGCACTGAGTGCTAATGAGGGTTTGCTCCAGTGGGACTATCTTGGGGACGGCCAAGGTCAGCTGCCTGGACCAGCATGGAGCAGGCTCATGCCAATGAAACGCCTCCCGATTTAAGGGGCCGGCTTTCAGTAAATGGGGCCGCTCAGTGCCCTGGTGGTTGATTGTCTGGTAATCTCTCCCGTGAGCGAGTGGAATGAAAGGAGCCCAATATGAACTGAATTCTGGGTCTCTGTGTTCTCTGCACTACACCTCACAGGGAGTGGGAGCAAGTACCTATAAAATATCATAATTACTCTCAATCTCAATCGGAAAACGTTCTAAACAAACGCCGCCCACACCTTCTGTGCTCCGGCCCACGCCCGCGGGCCTGCAGCTGGGTACGATGGGACTGGTAGCTCGGGAGGCGGAGGTGAAGGCCAGTCAAGGGCGAGGGTCAGACTACGACTCCCAGACGTCTTTGTGCCTAGATCCCCCTCCCTCTCTACCACCACGACAAGGCCGGATTGTTTGGGTGGGTACCTGGGTTGGCCTCTGTCGCCTCTACTTTCTCGCAGTGCTTTGGTTCAGCGATCGTTCTTGGCCCATGGCGATTGTGGGGCCCGTGCGACCAGAACAGAGGAAGCCTGCATCCCACATCGGGGCTCGCCGCCTGGGGAAGAGAGTTAACATGTAGCTGAAGCTCAGGTTTACAAGGGTGCCAGCTGAGGTACAGAGAATCCAAAGTATCCTTGCCAAGGTCACACAGAATAAAAGTGTCAAAACCGGGACTTGGTCCCAGGTCTGCCACATCACAACTCTGCGCCTTTTCCAACTCTTTTCGTTGCTTCTCTTTGGTGTTGCGGGGTTATTTGGATGGCAGCGGGGCTCTGGGAATCTAGAGGAGCGGGCCGTGGCCAGATGAATCCGGGCAGCTGCCCTCCTGTGGCAAAGTTGGGGTATTACATGGAGGCACACCGATGCTTCAGTCGTTTTGTACTTCGTCATCCTCTATGACGTCCTCCTACTGGGAAAATCTATTTTTGTCCCTCCTCCCATCTACATTGTCCAGTTCCTTGGGCCAGGGACAATGTGTACTAGGGCCTCCGACACCTCCAACTCCACCTGTCCAAAACGGTCCTCCTTCTCTTCCAATTCCAACCCTATACCGGCACAAAATTTTTTATTGGTCTCTTTGTTTTTTCTTCCACTGGTATTTTTTCATAAGCACTTGCTATATGCCAGATGCTGTCCTCGGCGCTGGGATAATCTAGTTGGACACACCCCTTTCCCAGAAGAGACTCACGGTCTTCACCTTCCCTTTTACAGAGGAGGTAACTGAGGCCCCGAGAATTCACTCATTTAATCCTTCATTCATTCAATCGCATTGATTGACCGCTTGCTGTATGCAAAGCACTGTCCTCAGAGCTTGGGAGAGTACACTATAACAATAAACAGACACAACCCCCCCTCCACATTGAGCTCAGAGTCTAGTGGGGGAGACAGAAGTGAATATACAGAAAGAGATAAAGAAGCTAAGAAAAAAATGAATCAATCAGACATTTACAGAGAGGGGACTTGCTGACAGGGTGACACGGTCAAGAGACGGAATTAGAGCTCTCGGCACCAGATCCAGCTGCTTTCCTTTCGCATCACTGTAGATAGTACGACTTTCCTTCCTGTCTCACTAGTCTGAATTTTGGTGTTGTGTTTGACTTAATCAGTGGATTGATCCTTCGATCAATCGTATTGATTGAGTGACTTCTGTGCATCGAGCACTGCACTCAGCTTTTGCTGGAGTACAGCCCAAAAATAAAAGTGACACGATCCCTGGCCACAATGAGCTTCCAGTCTGCAGGAGGAGACAGACACCAATACGAATCAATTCATTCTGAGAGGCCCACAATAGCTTCGGGACAGGCCGTGGGACACGACGGGGATGGTAGTTCTGTAGGTGGAGGCGATCGTTGTCAAGAAAGAGCATCAGACTACGACTCCCTGAAGTCTTTGGGCTTCGAACCTCCACAGGACACTCCCGCTGAAAGCAGCAAAGACAGGCAATCCCTGTTCACACTCTAGAACAGGGGATACAGACATCAAAACAAGTGAACAGGCATCAGTAGAATCATTATAAATAAAAAGAATTATACATATACACACATCATTAATAAAATAAATGGAATTATAATTATAAATATGTACATATATACACAAGTGTTGTGCATTGGCGATTAGTCTGGGAAGGCCTTCTGAAAGAGGTGAGCATTCAGTAGAGCTTTGAAGGGGGAATAGTGCTATTTTGGAGGATTTGAGGAAGGTAGGCATTCCAGGCCAAGGGTCGCAGACTCCGTCCTCTCCTCGTTCTCCTCTTATCTCTCAGGCCATTCATTCTCGGTCTGCTTTGCGGGCTCATCCTCCCCCTCCCATCCCCTTACTGTAGCAGTGCCTCAAGGGTCAGTTCTTGGCCCCCTTCAGTTCTCAATCTACACTCACTCTCTTGGTGAACTCATTTGCTCCCACGGCTTCAACTATCATCTCCACGCTGATGACACCCAAATCTACATCTCTGACCCTGCTTTCTCTCCCTCCCTTCAGGCTCGTGTCTCCTCCTGCCTTCAGGACATTTCCATCTGGATGTCTGCCCGCCATCTAAAACTCAATATGTCCAAGACTGAACTCCGCATCTTCCCTCCCAAACCCTGTCCTCTCCCTGACTTTCCTGTCACTGTTGACAGCACTACCATCCTTCCTGTCTCACAAGCCCGCAACCTTGGTGTCATCCTCGACTCCGCTCTCTCGTTCACCCTACACATCCAATCCGTCAGGAAAACCCTCAGGTCTCACCTTCATAACATCACCAAGATCCGCCCTTTCCTCTCCATCCAAACCGTTACCTTGTTGGTACAATCTCTCATCCTATCTCGACTGGATTACTGCATCAGCCTCCTCTCTGATCTCCCATCCTCCTGTCTCTCCCCGTTTCAGTCTATACTTTACTCTGCTACCCGGATTTTCTTTCTAGAGAAACGCTCTGGGCATGTCACTCCCCTCCTCAAAAATCTCCAGTGACTACCAATCAACCTACGCATCAGGCAAAAACTCCTCACTCTCGGCTTCAAGGCTCTCCATCACCTCGCCCCCTCCTACCTCACCTCCCTTCTCTCCTTCTACAGCCCAGCCCTCACCCTCTGCTCCTCTACCGCTAACCTCCTCACCGTACCTCGTTCTCTCCTGTCCCGCCATCGCCCCACAGCCCATGTCCTCCCCCTGTCCTGGAATGCCCTCCCTTCCACACATCCGCCATTCTAGTTCTCTTCTTCCCTTCAAAGCCCTACTGATAGCTCACCTCCTCCAAGAGGCCTTCCCAGACTGAGCCCCCTTTTTCCTCTCCTCCTCCCCATCTCCCCGCCCTACCTCCTTCTACTCCCCACAGCACCTGCATATATGTTTGTACAGATTTATTACTCTATTGATTTTACTTGCACATATTTACTATTCTAGTTACTTTGTTATTGATGTGCATCTAGCCTTAATTCTATTAGTTCCTACGACTTGACACCTGTCCACATGTTTTGTTTTGTTGTCTGTCTCCCACTTCTAGACTGTGAGCCCGTTGTTGGGAAGGGACCGTCTCTATATGTTGCCAACTTGTACTTCCCAAGCGCTTAGTACAGTGCTCTGCACACAGTAAGCGCTCAATAAGTATGATTGAATGAATGAATGAATGAATGGCGGTGGGACAGGAGAGAACGAGGCACTGTGTGAAGGTTAGCGGCAGAGGAGCGGAGTGTGCAGGCTGGGCTGTAGAAGGAGAGAAGGGAAGTGACTAGTACAGTGCTCTGCACACATTGAGCCGTCAATAAATATGATTGAATGAATGATTCCCCCCTCCCAGTCCCACAGCACTTATGTATGTATGTGTAATTCATTTATTCTTATTAATACCTGTTTCCCCCTCTAGAAAGCGAGCTTATTGAGGACAGGGAATGTGTCTGTTAATTATTATATTGTATTCTCTTAAGCCCTCGGTATAGTGATCTTCACGTAGTAAGTGCTCAATAAATGAAATTGGATGAATTTATCATTACTGTTAGGGTTATGGTTAGGTTTTGGGTTATGGCTGTTTGATTATGGCTGTGGTTATGGAATTATGGTAGGATTAAGTTTAGCACCCAGGCTAGAGCAATGTCTTAAGGTTAGATTTAGGATTAATTTTGGGCCTAGATATAGGATTTGGGTTAGGGTTTGGTTTAGAGTTAGGCCTAGGATAAGGATTAGGGCTAGAGATTTGGTTAGGGCTTCTCTAGGATTAGGGTTAGTGTAAGTGTCTAAGTTAGGGCTGGGGTTAAGCTTAGTGTTAAGTTAGAGTTACAGTTAAAGTTATGGATAGGGTTAGAGTTAGGCTTGAGGTTAGGCTTAAGGTTAATGTTATGCCAAGGTTAGGGTTAGCTTTAGGGAGAGGGCTCGCTAGAGACCACAGCTTGCTCTGAGTCAGGCATCTTTAATCCCCCTCCTTCCCAGGAGGGCTCAGGTAATGACCACCAGTCCAGGCACTGAACCGTACACATACTGAGCACTAGCCTCTTACACAGGTGGGGTTTTAACATATCCTCTCATTTGCCATACAAGAAATGAGTATCCAAAGCTGTAAAGATACCCTTATTATTGGAAGTTGGACCCTGCAGAGAATGAGCCAGGGAAAGCTGGAAATAATCAAGAATGAATGGACCGATTGAAGATCGACATCCTAAGATGAACTGGACCGGTATTGGGCATTTTGAGCACATCCTCTACTACTCTGCTCATGCTGAAGAAAGAAGAAATGGCTTAGAGGTGATTGTGACAAAGAAAATCTCTAAAACAGTTATCGGTTATAATGCTGTCAGTGACAGATAGCTGTTTGTTAGATTCAGAGGAGAACCATTCAGTATGAAAATACTTCAGGCCCCAACACAAGAAGCAGAACAAAAAGAAATAGGTAGGTTTTACGATGAAGTGCAGAGAGAGATTGATAAAAGCTGTAAGCAAGATGTGTTGATCATCACTGCGGACTGAAATGCAAAAGTTGGTAATGGAATGGAAATGAAGGTTGTTAGAAAATATGGCCTTGTAAATCAGAATCAAGCCGGGGACCGATTTATTGACTTCTTTATCGCCAACATCTACTTTATCCAACCTAAACAGTGACTGTACACGTGGACTTTACCAGATAGACTATGCAAAAATCAAATAGACTATATTATTCATATCAAGAGGTGGAGGAGTTCTATTTTGGCCACAGGACCATGGCCTGGAGCTGATAAGGGAACAGGTCATGCCTTACAGCTGCCCAAATAGGACTTGACAAATATTCCCCCTGTATTTAAGGATCATGTAAAAAAAATAGATTTGAGGTGCTTAATCTCACAAACAAGGAACCAGAGAAAATGTGGACGGAGATTAGAAATGTCATCAAGGAAGAAAGCAGTGCAGTATTCCAAAAGGTCAGGAAGCAGAAAAATCGCTAACTCTGGAAGTAGCCAGAGCAAGGAAGGAAACGAAAATCAGAGTACAAAAGAACCTGGTTAAAGAATTAAGCTGAGAATTCCAACGCTCTACCGGGAAGGACAAACGAGAATATTAGGACTAGTCTTTGGGCTAGAGTTAGGGTTATGGCTAGGGTATTGTCTAGGTTAATTCTAGGGTTATTCTAGGGTTAAGAATTGTCCAAAAGTTAGGGTTTGAGCTAGGCCTAGAGCTATGGTTAGGGTCAGGTTAAGGTTTTGGGATAATGGTAGGGTTGGGGTTAAATTTATGGTTACAGTTAGTGTTAAGCACTAGGGCTAGGGTTAGGGTTAAGGTTAAGATTAGTGTTAACATTAAGACTAGGTCTAGGGGCCGGGGTAAGATAGGCTTACGGTTAGGGTTTGATTTGGGGTTAGGGCTCGATTTGGAATTAGGATTAGGGTTAGGATTAATGTTAGGTCTAGGGATAGGATTATAGTTAGGCTTAGGGTTCGGGTTAGTGTTAGACTTTAGGGCTAGCATTAGGGTTAGGGTTAGGATTTGCCCTAGGGTTAGTATTAAAGTTTTTATTCGAGATAGGGTTAAATTTAGGGTTATGGTTAGGGTTAGGGTTAGACTGAGGGCTGTGGGTAGGGGAAGGGTTAGGGTATAGCCTATGGCTAGGGTTAGGGTTAGGCTTATGGTGAGGTTTAGGGTTAGTATAATGGTTAGGGTGAGTGTCAGGCCTTGTTTTAGGCCTAGGATGAGGGTTATGGATAGGGTTAGGGTTAGGTTTGAGGATAAATTCAAGATTAGAGTTAGGGTTAAGGTTAACGTTAGGATTAGGGTTAGCACTAGGGATAGTTTCAAGGTTAGTGTTACGATTAGTAGTAGAATTAATGCTTAGCCTAAAGCCAGGGTAATGGTTAAAGTTAGGGAGAAGCCTAGGGCAAGCTTTTGGATAAGGTGTAGAAATAAGGTCAGGGTTGAGGTTTGGTTCATGGTGAGGTTTAGTATTATGGTTAGGATTTTCAATTGGGCTAGGTCTAGGTTTGGGCCTAGGGGTAGGGATAAGGTTAGGGTTAGAGCTAGGGTTAGGGTTTGGGTTAAGTATACTGTTGGGCTTATTGCCAGTACCGGGGCTAGGGCCAGGCAATATCTAGCATTATTAATAGGGGTAGAGAGAGCATTAAGATTGGGGTTAGGACTGCGCTAGAGTTAGGCTTATGGATAGGATTGGGGTTAGGGTTAGGGTTGGGGTTAGTGTTAGGGCTAGGGTTAGGAGTAGTGTTAGGGCTAATGTTAGTTTTATGGTTAAGGTTATGGTTAGAGCTATGACTAGGGTGTTTATTGAGCACTTTTTATGTGCAGAACTCTGTACTAAATACTTGGGGCTAGAGTTATAGTTAGGGTTTGGGCTAGGCCTATGGCTTGTTTTAGGATTAGGTGTAGAAATAGGGTTAAGTTGGGGTTTGGCTGATGGTAAGATTTTGTGTTATGGTTAGGAATCACAGTTGGGCTAGAGTTAGTGTTAGCATTAGGTATATGCTTGTGCCTCGGGATAGGATAGGTTAAAATTAGAGGTAATGTTAGGGTTAAGGTTAAGGTTTGGTTTATTGTTAACTTTAGGGTTAGGGCCAGTGTTCATGTTAGGGTGAAAAATATTGTTAGGCTTATTGGTAGAGTTAGGGCTAGGGCCACGGCACCCAGCTGATGAGTGGCAGAGTCAGGATTAGAACGCAAGTCCTCTGACTCCCAGGCCCATGTTCTACTAGTAAGGCCATGTTCCTTCTTTGACTTTGAGAGTTCACTCCCAGCTCACTGGACTGTTGTAGTGAACTCTCCCAACCATTTAGTACAGAGCTCTGCACATAAAAAGTGCTCAATAAACACCCTTGATTAACTGACTGATTGATCACACTTATAATTTCTTACTGCTACCTGAAATGTAGCAACCCCAATTCCTTGTGGATGGAAGACAGTAATAGGAAACATGTACAGCGATTAGAGATGACAAAATCAGCTTGCATCCATGTTGGTGAGAAGTTGGGGTGAAGGATGAAGTCAGCAAAGTCGAGGACTGAGAAGCAGCATGGCCTCATGGATAGATCACGGGCCTGGAAGTCAGAGGGCCTGAGTTCTAATTTCAGCTCCTCCACTTGTCTGCTTTGTGACCTTGGGCAATCCACTTTGCTTTTCTGTGCATCTGTTATTCTGTTCTCCCTCCTACTTAGATGGTGAGCTCCATGTGGGACAAGGACCGTGTCCAACCTAATCACTTGTGTCTACCCCAGCACATAGAAGAGTGTTCGACACACAGTAAGCGCTTAACAAATACCACTTCCAATACCTGAGCAGGGAAGGGAGACTGTAACAGCCATCCAGACCCTAGCTCTTTCCATTCCTCCTGTCAGGAACTTCCTCCCCGTTCAATTCACTTCCTTCTGTGTCACCCTTACACTTGGATTTTCTCCTTTTATTAACCCTTCATTGATTCCACAGCACCTACGTCCATATCCATCATTTCTTTTGTTATATTCAAGTCTGTCTCCCCTTATAGACTGTAAGCAGGGATCGGGCCTACCAGCTCTGTTATATTTACTCAAGTGTGTAGTTCAGTGCTCTGAACTCAGTAAACACTCAATTAATACGATTTATTGATTGATTGATTGATAACCCCACCAGGCCTCTGCTCTCCCCATCTTCAAAATCTTTCTGAAATTTCATCCCATCCCACGCTGAGAAGCAGCGTGGCTTAGGGGAAAAAGCATGCACCTGAGAGTCAAAGGACATGGGTACTAATCCCCGCTCTGCCACTTTTCTCCTGTGTGACCTTGGGCAAGCCACTTAACTTCTCAGTGCCTCAGTTACCTCATCTGTACAATGGGGAGTAAGACTGTGAGTCCCACGTGGGACAACCTAATGACCTTGTATCTACCCCAGCGTTTAGAATAGTGCTTCACATACAGTAAGTGCTTAACAAATACCATCATCTTCATCATCATCATTACAAAGAACGTTTCCCCGTTCATGTCTCTTCTCTGCAGATCACACCTACTAACTCTCTTTGTTTAAACTTGCTATTATCAGGGAACTTGTCCGCTAGTTTTGTCTCATTGTATTCTCTACCCGGGCCTTACTACACAGCTCTGCACATAATAAGCACTCAATAAATACCTCTGATTGGTTTTTTACATACCCTATTACATAAACACTTACGTTTCCTTCTACCTTCTGTCTATAACTTTATTGTCTGTTTCCCCCCCTACACTGAGGCGAGGGTTTATGTTTTGATAGTCTACAATAGTCTCTTAAAGGTCATAGCACACGTCTCTGCACACCTTAGGATTTCAATAAATACTACAGATCGAATGATTTATTAAATTGCCTCTTCAGCACTTTTTCACCACCTCTGCGGTTATGAATGTTTTTATAGACCCAGCTAGGAGGAGGGTGAATACTTCCAGAGGCCAGTGAGGACTTTTTTTAAGGTATTGGTTATGCACTTACTTTGTGCCAACTACTGAGCTTTGTGCTGTGGTGGATACAAGCTAATCTTAGACTAAGCCCCCCTTTTCCTATGCTCCCCCTCCCGTCCTCATCACTCCGACTCGCTCCCTTTGCTCTAGCCCCTTCTCCCCCGTTGCCACACTTGTGTATATTTGTACCTGTTTATAATTCTATTCATTTATATTAATGATGTGTATATATCTATAATTCGATTTATTTATATTGATGCTACTGATACCTATTTACTTGTTTTGATGCCCATATCTTCGCTTCTAGACTGTGAGCCCATTGTGGGTAGGGATTGTCTCTCTTTGTGGCTGAATTGTACTTTCCAAGTGCTTCGTACAGTGCTGTTCACATAGTAAGCACTCAATAAATACGACTGAATGAATGAATGAAGGAATAATCAGGGTGGGTATAGTCCTTTTCCACATGGAGCTTACAGTCTAAGTAAGGAGGGCATATGATTTAATCCCCATTTTACAGATCTGGAGACTGATGCATAGGAGAATTAAAGTGATTTGTCCAAGGTCACCTAGCTAACATGTGGCTAAATGTTGGTGTAGTTACATGATAATCACGTTGAATACAGTTCCTATCCTACATAGGACCCTCAGTCCCTCAGAGGGGGTAAATGAGGCACAGGGAAATGAAGTGACTTGCCCAGGGTCACACAGCAGACGAGCGGTGAAGTCCGAATTACAACCCAGGTTCTCCGGCTCCCAGGCCCGGGTTCTTTTCACTTGGCCAGGCTGCTTCTAGTCTCCAGACACTAACTGAGCTTGCCAATCTGTCACTCTCTACCTCTGTGCTGAGGGCTCTGATTCTCCATTGATTACTTTAAGAAACCAGTCATACTCCCCAAATGAGGCTATGAGGATATATTCTACTTTTGATATGGTATTTGGTAATCACTTACTTCGTGTCAAGCACTGTTCTAGGCGCTAGGATAGATACAAATTATTCAGGTTGCACACAATCCATCTCCCATATGAGGTACACAGTCTACATTAGAGGGAGAACCAGTATTGCATCTCCATTTCACAGCTGAGGAAACTGAAGCCCAGAGAAGTGAAGTGACTTGCCCAAGGTCACCCGGCAAGCATTCGGGAGAGCTGGAACTTTCGTGCCTAGGTTGTTTCCACTAAATCATGCTGCTTCTCCTACTCAGAAGCATCTCTCTCTCTCTCTCTCTCTCTCTCTCTCTCTCTCTCTCTCTCTCTCTCTGGATACAGGTTTACTTAAGTAGAAGAAGATGCTGTTGTTGCCATAGGAACATCACGGGCCAGGACTGATGCTGCAGTTGGGAGTGCTATTCATTCCACATGGAAAAGGAGGAAGATCTTACCCCCACCCTGGAGATCCCGGGCTCCCTGTTAGAGAAGCTGTCCGGTCAGGTCAGTCATCATATTTTTCCAGTGATGGGGTTGTCTTTACTCTTCGGCAGGAGGCAGAGCAACCTAGTGAAAACAGCACGGGCCTGGGAGTCAGGAGGCCTGGCTTCTAGTCAAAATTCCCCCTCTGGCCTATAGGGGGAATCTGGGCAAACACTTCACCACTCTGAGCCTCAGCTTCATCCTCTATAAAATGAAGATACGATAGACTGTGAGACTCCTGAGGGACAGAAATTGGGTCCGATCTGACCATTCGAATCTACCTCAGTACCTCCGGAGTTGCTTAGCATATAGGGAGTGCTTTGTTAATGCTGTAACTGATTCATCCATTGCACAGGATGATTCCTGAACTGTGTATAACTGCTGATAAATAGAAAAGGACACCAGAGAAGGGGAGAAGGTGTACGACCAGGAGCAGCAGGAGGAGGGGGAAGAGGGAATAAAGAACAAAGAAGAAGGGAGGAAGAGGAAGAAGAGGTATAAGGGGAGGAAGAAGGCGAGGGGAAAGAGGAGAACAGCAAGTTAGAAAAGAAAGAGGAGGAAGAGATGAGGAAGAAAAGGGAAGCGGAGGTAGAGGAGAAAGTGTAATGAGAGGAGTAAAATGAGAAGGAAGAGTAGGTAAATGAGAAAGGAGAAGAAGGAAAAAAAGAAGGAGGAGGAGGAAGGAGTAGAGAGGTAATGGAAGATAGTGGTTCACTTCTTTGTCTCCTTTTCTTAGAGGCCCCCCTCCTCCGCTCCAGGCTGTATAAATCATGGCCGCTGAAAGTGACTAAGAGATCCTGGCAGACGCAGACAGAAGGGCAGAAGCAGGCAGTCGAAAGAGTGAGAAATAAACTGAGAGGTGGGAGCCAGAGAGAACGAGGCTGCCAGAAGAATGGATAGTTTTCAGGGGACAGTGGGATCACCTGTATTCTGGGCAGGGAAAGGACCAGGGGTGGAGAGCTGATCTAGAAGAGAGGGGTAAAACGGGTGTCCAAGAGACTCCGGTGGATCGGCTGGAGTGGACCCGGGGGCAGTTTCCTACCAAACCCCCCCTGACCACAGTATTCATTCAATCATATTTATTAAGCGCACTGTGTGCGGAGCACTGTACTAAGCGCCTAGCACTGTACTAAGCACAGTGTGCATGGTTGGGTCGTGTGGCAACCGGAGCCTGAACCACTGACCGTCCAGGGGAGGGGGAATCGCTTGTTGGTTGGTCCATGGGCTCTTCTCCCCGTATTAGGCTGTTTCTGTACCTGCCCTCAGCTCCCCCATCTCTCCCATTGCTTCTGCAGATTTGGCTGACTCCACCACCCAGTCATGGGAAATGGCACGGTGGTGACAGAGTTCATCCCCATGGGGCTCACAGATAACCCTCATCTGCAGGCTCTGATCTTCCTCGTCCTCTTTCTCACTTATGCAGTGAACATCGCCGGAAACATGACCATCGTCACTCCAACCCTGCTGTACTCCCGCCTCCGCACCTTTATGTATGTCTTCCTGCACAGTTTCCCCCTGCTGGAGATCTCCTTCACATTCGGCTGCATTCCCAGATTCCTGTTCACCATCGTCACCGGAGACAGAACCATTTCCTTTTCCAACTGCTTCACTCAGCTGTTCTTCACCATCTTCCTGGCTGTGACGGAGTTCTTCCTCCTGACCACCATGTCCTACGATCGCTATGTTGCCATCTGCCGGCCCCTGCACTACACGACAGTCATGAGCCGGGGCGTATGCTCCGTGCTGCTCCTCTGCTCTTTTCTCTCCAGTTATCTGATCGTGTTCCCACCGGTTGTGATGGCCACCCGGCTAGACTTCTGCGACTCCAACATCCTCAATCATTTTTTCTGCTATTTCTCCCCAATGTTGGGGCTTTCCTGAAGAAACTCGCGCTTCCTGGAGCTGATGGCTTTCCTCTTGTCCTTGGGGATGCTCCTCGTTACCTTGGTGCTAATGACTGCGTCCTACTCGGCCATCGTCCGCGCCATCCTGAGGCTGCCCTCTGCCCAGCAGAGGAAAAAGGCATTTTTCACCTGCTCTTCCCATATGGTCGTGATCTCCATCAAATATGGCAGTTGCATCTTCATGTACATCAAAGTGCCCGCCAAGGACAGGGTGGAATTGACAAAGGGGGTGGCGGTGCTCACCACGTCTGTGGCCCCCATGCTGAACCACTTCATTTATACCCTGCGGAACAAGCAGGTCAAGCAGGCATTCAGGGCCCTGGTGCACCGGATTGGGTTTTCCTTCAGGAAATGAGAACTCACCTGCAAGAAAATGCCACAGAAAAATCTGCAAGAGTCGCAAAAAGTCGATCACAGAGACACGGGGCCTGTACATTAGCCTAAGGCTTCATCTGCTTCCTGACAACCATGACCTGGCAGTTCTCCACCCATCTGTGCACCCCCACACCCACCCTCCTGGAAATCCCTCCTCTAACCAGGTCCCCCTGCTACCTCAGCCCTCCTCCCTGGTCCACTCAGTGGAGAGTTTAGCCTTTTCTTCTGCCTAATAAGAACACTCCTAGGTTGACTCAACGGGTCGGTGTCGAAACCAATTACCAACCCCAGATACAGTGGGGTTATTTTTGCAAATCTCCCTCCTTGTCTGAGCTAAATTACTGTGTCCAACCTGATTAACTTTTTTCTACCCCAGGGCATACAGCATTGCAAGACACATAATAAACACTTAACAAGTACCATTATTATTATTATTATTATTATTATTATTGTTATTATTATTAGTCCTTGCTCCTGTAGCAATGAGGTCACTGGTTATCACGGAGAGGGCAAACCAAAGGTTGAGCACCTCTCAACCCCATCCTCTAACTCCCACGTCCCACTTCCCGCCATCTCCACCCTCCCACACTCCCTCTCTCTTTCCTACCTTCTAACATCTATCCTCAGAATTTACATAAATGAATATGTTAAATTGCAATTTTAGTGATTTAATATGATTTGGGCTGATATTCCAATCTGTCCCATTTGTTCTGCTCCTTATCTGATCTTTGTTCTTATAGTGGCTCCCACTCTTTGGAAATCATCCCTATCAGCTTCCCCCATTCTATTGGAAACATCAGGATGGCAGGAACCGTATGTCCTTCTCTACTTGTCTTCTCCCAAGCACTCCAAACAGTGCCAAGGCTTAGAAGGCTGTCTATAGATTCCATTTGATTGATGGATGGATCAATCAATCAACCATGCTTACTAACACTCAGTAAGCATGGCCTAGTGGACAGTACAGGGACTGGGAATCAGAGGATTTGGATTTTAATCCCAGCTCTGACTTTTGTAGACTGTGTGACCTTGGGTAAATCACATAATTTCTCTATGCCTCAATTACCTCATCTGCAAAATGGGGATTAAGACTGTGAACCCTACGTGGGGCTGATTAGCTTCTATGTACTCCAGCACTTTGTATAGCGCCTGTCACATAGTAAGTGTTTAGCAAACACCATTAAAACATTTTTCAAAATGTTATCAGATTGATAGATGGATTGCTTTGCATTCCTTAGCTGTACAATAAACGCCATTGATTGACTAACGGAGTGACTGATTGACTTGATTGATTGATTAAATGATACGCCTAGCATCTCATTTAGTCCTGGGGGAGCAGAGTATCTAGATACAAGAGCAGAGGTCTTAAAAGGAGGCTGAGTTTTTGGGGAGACCACAGAAAGCATGGAAATCAAGGAAACATTACCAGACGCTTGGCTGAAGGAAGCTGATCTGCTATCCTTGTCGTTATTGTGGAAAATGATACCAAGTAGAGGGACGGATCCCAGCTCACTCCTGGAGGCCCTAGGCAGAGGGGCCTAGATTTATTGATTGACTGCTTGGTCAGCACATGACCCGGACTCCCACAAGAAGGGACAGCTCAGGGCAGCCCATGAGAAACATATGCTACCACGCGAGCTACAGGCAGGGGACAGGACACTAGTAATCTCCGTGGCGACTTTCCGGCAAGGCTCTTGTCATCCTGAGCTCCCAAAAAACTGAATAAAAGTGCCAGCTGCCACCTCCAGCGCACAGTCACTGAGCGGGTATTCTGGGAAGAAGTGGACCTGGAGGCGTTGATCTGGGGGACCCCCGATAGGAGGAAAGGGGTGTGTCTGAATCTCTCAGTCGGGCTCCCTGTGTCTGCCGGACCTGTTGAACGGAGGCCTGTGGCACCCCGTGCAGAAGGAAGTGGAGGAGTGGAGTGTCAGAGGTGCTGAGGGCTAGGAATTGTGTTCACAATCTGTCGGGCAGAGGCATCCCGGGAAGCGGGAGACTCAGAGCTAGAGCTGCAGCTAGAACTGCCTTGGAATAGTTTTCCCCATTTTGGACCTGAAACCCCCAAGTTATCATCTTAACCACAAATGCCTCCTGTGTCTCCTCCTCCAGGGGGAAGAGAGAAAAGGTATCTCACTTCCTTTCCACTTGATAAACAGAGATACCTTAGCTCCTTTCTGTTTCCTTCTCACATAAGAGGGTATAGAACATAGAGGTTAAGCAAGAGAGAGCTGACGAGGGAAAATAGATGAAAAGCCTGGGTTGGAAGAGCTTCAATCCAGTATAGCTGGTAGGCAGTGGAGGACCCATATGGGAAGGGAGGAAGGGTGAGAAGAAGAGAGGAACTGAAGGACGCTATCTCTCCCAGAGGGGTGTTATGTAGAGAACACCATCATTATCATTATTAACACTGATTCAACCTTTAGCTCCTAGTCAGGGACCTTATGCCACACCTTCCCAGGAAGTCTCAGCACATGGTAAACCGTCCAAGTACCGAGAACGGGCAGCTTACGTGGGCGGGGTTTCAACACATCCTTTCATTTTCAGGAGCCAGCCCTGAGTTCCATTAGCACAGGAGGAGAGGCAGGACCCTGGGAATCAAAGCAGGAAATCCACCGATAGACGATAAGCTTCTTGAAGGCAGGGGTCATCGTAGGGAGCGGGGGAAGGCGATGAGACAGGTAGTATGTGCACACAAACCGTACCCAACGGCTCAAGGCCAAATAGACTCAACAACAGGAGATAAAGAGACCAGGGCAAGAAAAAAAAGCTTGCACCTGCAAGGCTCGGAGGCAACCTCAAGGCCATATCCGCAGCCAGCGATGGTTGGCAACGGGTGGCTGGGGGAGAGCCAGAGCAAACGCTTCGTGACTGGACAGAGCTGTTGTTAGGCTAGTGGCTGGAGGGCGGTGTGTGCTACATGGCAAAGCCTCGATACGCCATCCCCCGAGAAAACCCTGCCCCCGGGCAACGGAGGGTATAAGCGACGAACAAGACAAGGGGGGGCGCGCCCGCTCTCTCGCCTCTCTCTCGCGTGCGCCTCTCTCTCTCTCTCTCTCTCGCTCGCTCTCTCTCTCTTTCAACCATGTAACCGCTGATAGCAAATAAACGGCAACCAAGCTTTGAACCTCTGGCTGACTCTTCCTGGTATGAACGCGCGGGCCGCGTCCGGAGACATCCGAAGACCCGGAGAGGGTATGAACCCGAGAGTTGCCCCCGAAACCACGGGGAGCAGCGAGTGGCGCCCAACGTGGACTCGGATACCCCCATTTGGGAAGACCAGGGAGAGTGCCCCGTAGGCCAGGTAGCTAAAGGTCAGGCGGGAAGATTGGGACCGCACGATCGTTGCCCATATATAAGCCAGAAGATAAGGAATAGTACATCCGGCACTGTTACAAGATATTGAGAAGTAAGGGGGTAAAGATTGAGCTGAAAACAATAAGGGAATTTATAGGGAAGATAACTATGACCTCCCCGTGGATATTTGGTTCCGGGATCACGGAGGAGCGGTGGGACGTTATTGTGGAACAGATGACGGCCTATGAAGACTCCCACCCGGGGGAGCTAAAGGACGTGGACTTCCTTATACACGGTATCCTCCGTGCAGCCTTTCGAGGGCCGAAGAGACTCTCCTGGCTGCCATCCAAGAATTGGGCCGGAAACCTACTAATTGGGACTCCTTCCATGGGATGATCCAGAGGGAAAGGGAAACCCCCGATGACTTTTTCACTCGTCTTAGAGAGGAGACGATGGTTAAAAGAATTGTATGTTTATAAAGGAAGAAGGAGGGAAAAGGAGAAAGAAAAGAGAAGGTGAAGCAATTGCAGTTGAAGGAAATTGTCTGCTCAGGCATCTACACCCTGCGAAGCAGGTGTCCCATAAGGGGGAATGATGGGTGGAGAGATTGCCTCTGAAGGAAATTGTATGTGTATGAAGGTTAGAGTAAGTGTGTGTGAAGGAGAAAGAGAAGAGACATGAGGGAATTTTAGTCGAATGTCGGTCTCCTTGTAATACTCCTGTGTTGCCGGTGCGAAAACCAGGCTCCCCTCTGTCTTATCGGTTAGTCCAGGACTTGCGTGCAATTAACTCTTACGTTTTGCTTCTGCATGCTGTGGTTCCAAGTCCCACGGCAGTAATTAGCTCTGTGAGCCCCGAAGCAACCTGTTTTACTTGTATTGATCTAACTGGTGCTTTCTTTACTATCCCGGTGTCCTGTGAGAGCCAGTACCTTTTCGCCTTTACCTGGGAAGGTCGTCAACTAACCTGGATGAGGCTTCCCTAGGGTTTTGTCCACTCCCTATCTTTTTGAGAGAATTGTGCAGAGCCTTATCTCCCCTCGTATTACCCGAAGGGATCAGTATGTTCCAGTATGTGGATGATATCCTTATTGCTGGGGACACGGAGGATCTGTGTCCGTCAGGTTCCCTCCAGGTCCTAGCTTGTTTGCATCAGCTTGGTCTTAAAGTTAGTCGTGAGAAACTGCAGTGGTGTCAGCCCCAGGTAAAATATCTTGGGTTCATGTTGCGGGCGGGAGAAAGAGCAATCGCCCCCAAGCGAGCAAGCCTTATTCAATGCATGCCTCGCCCCACTACTAAGCGGGCCCTGAGAGGTTTTCTTGGTGCGGCTGGGTTTTGTCGAGCTTGGATTCCAGAATTTGGGTTGTTAACCAGACCCCTTTTTGAGCTCCTAAAAATGGCTTCCCCAGAGCCCCTGGACTGAACTCACGAGGCTGTAGAAGCCTTTCAGACACTAAAATCATGCCTGAGTTCAGCCCCTGCCCTGGGACACCCTGACTATAGTAAGCCGTTCTATTTGTACATTTATGAACGCCGCGGAGTAACCTCAGGTGTTTTGTGCCAAACTCTCGGTCCTCACTATCGGCCAGTTTGTCTGGGTCTTCACCAGGAGACTCACTTTGGTGCAGATGCCTTGGCAGCCACAGTTCTTCGAGTTTGGTTTGCCCCAGGTATCCATCCTGTTGCCAAACGTGTCACAGCCAGTTGTGCTACTTGCCAGAGCTTCAATGCTCACCCTGGTCATCGGGTTCCCTTGGGGGGGACGCCCTTGGGTCTATTCCCCTTTTGAGGGTTTGCAGGTTGATTTTGTGACACTTCCGAGGGCTGGTCGTTTCCGATATTTACTAGTCATTGTTGATCACCCGACTAGGTGGATGGAGGCTTTCCCTTCCTCCCGAGCAACTGCTCTTACGGTGGTGAAATGTCTCTACCGGGAACTCATTCCCAGGTTTGGGCCACCTGCTGTTATTGATTCTGATCAAGGATCACATTTTACTGAGTCTGTTCTATCTGAAATTTATCGACCTGTCTCTATATGTTGCCAACTTGGACTTCCCAAGCGCTTAGTACAGTGCTCTGCACACAGTAAGCACTCAATAAATACGATTGAATGAATGAATGCATGAATCGACCACTTGGAATTGAATGTTCTTTACATGCACCATACCAGGGCGATGATGCCCTGCGAACCTATGTTTTGTCTCTCCAGGGAATTCTAGCTGAGCTGCAGGCTGCTGGAATCCTTCATCAGCGCATCCCTCTCACGGATCATCTGCATCCATTGATCGCTGGAGATTGGGTTTGGGTTAAGTGCATGGTCGGCAACGCTTCACTTAAGCCATCCTGGGAGGGACCCTACCAGGTTCTCTCGTCTTCCTTTTCTGCAGTTCGTGTTGCTGAGCGCCCCTAATGGATCCACCACTCCCAGGTGAAGCCAGCCGTTTTTGATGCTTCGCCTCCTGATTGTACTCCCCCATCGGTTTCTGCTGACTCTCACGGTTCCGAGCCACTTGCTGTCCCAGCTTTACGGCTGCGTTGAACTTCTACCGGATGGGCCTCGGTCCTGTGAGGTTTTGTCTGGCTGCTTATTTGTGTGTCTTGCCGCTGGTTTGGTTTTTTGCTGTGCTGTGTTTTTCAGCTCCTGAAGGCCTGCCTCTGATGTACTTCATCTACCCTGATGCTTCTACAAACCCCGACCACACGCCTGTCCAAAGCTGAAGTCACGGACATGCAGCGCCGTCTGGACGCTGTGTTTCGCTGAGGAGGGGAATTGTTGTGTGTGCTCAGTTGTGCTTGAATTTTTCTGTTGGATTTTTCTATCTTTTCGTTTTGCCTGGATTTTTGTCTTTTCCTTATCCTTTACTTTAGGCGCCGGCTTTGCGGAAGACCTTTGTTATCCCGAGGAGGGTCGTATGTGATCCTCCCGGTGGCCATGGGCCTCGGAAGGATCAAAAGGGGGTTTTGCTTTTGCTCATGTGCCTCCCGTGCCTCCTTCGTCTCTTTTGCTCCATTGTTGCCCGGGTGGTCCGCGAGATTAAGGTCGAGATGCTCCCATTGCGCGGACGCCCTTAGCGGTCCCCGTCATAACGGGAGGGGGACACGTAGGGAGCGGGCGAAGGCGATGAGACAGGCAGTATGTGCACACAAATCGTACCCAACGGCTCAAGGCCAAACAGACTCAACAACAGGAGATAAAGAGACCAGGGCAAGAAAAAAAAGCTTGCACCTGCAAGGCTCGGAGGCAACCTCAAGGCCATATCCGCAGCCAGCGATGGTTGGCAACGGGTGGCTGGGGGCGAGCCAGAGCAAACGTTTCGTGACTGGACAGAGCTGTTGTTAGGCTAGTGGCTGGAGGGCGGTGTGTGCTACATGGCAAAGCCTCGATACGCCATCCCCCGAGAAAACCCTGCCCCCGGGCAACGGAGGGTATAAGAGACGAACAAGACAAGGGGGGGCGCGCCCGCTCTCTCGCCTCTCTCTTGCGCGCGCCTCTCTCCCTCTCTCTCTCTCTCTCTCTCGCTCGCTCTCTCTCTCTTTCAACCATGTAACCGCTGATAGCAAATAAACGGCAACCAAGCTTTGAACCTCTGGCTGACTCTTCCTGGTATGAACGCGCGGGCCGCGTCCGGAGACATCCGAAGACCCGGAGAGGGTAAGAACCCGAGAGTTGCCCCCGAAACCACGGGGAGCAACGGGTCATGTCTATTATTTTATGGTATATTTCTATTATGTGCCAAGAACTGTTATGAGCACTGGGTCAGATACAAAATAATCAGAATGGAAACGATCCCTGCCCCACATGGGGAACAGTCTAAGTAGGAAGGAGGCATCCGTATTAATCTGCATTTTATGATATTTGTTAAGCACTTACTGTGTGTTAAATATCGTTCTAAGTGCTGGAGTGGGTAGAAAATAATCAGGTTGGACCCAGTCCCTGTCCTGCATGGGGTTCACAGTCTAAGTAGGAGGGAGAACAGGAGAACCGAGGCTCAGAGAAGTTAAGGTCACATAGCAGGTAAATGGCAGACCCGAGAGTAGAACCCAGGCTTTCTGACTTCCAAGTCCATGTTCTTTTCTACTAGACCACGATGCTTCCCAGCTACTGACTCAAGGTATACGACTAATGGACTAAATGAGAGTAGGTTCCATCTCCAAGAGAGACTCAACCACCCTGGGCCTAACCACCATTTGTAGAAAAGAGATCTCCATTGCTCCACCTCACTTGCTCTCCTCTTGATCACTTGGACAGAGAACTGATGGTTTGTAATGACTGAAGCTGTGCCCCACCCCAAATCTGCAGCCCCAATCCTCGTATTAAAGTTTCACAGCCAAATCCAACATAGCAACCTCAATCCATTTGTGCCTCCTGACTTTCATTATTCTTACAGTTGGTCCCCGTGGGCCCATCAGGAACCGAAGAGAATAAAACCCCACCCTTGCTCCTGCAGTAGGTAGGGAAGCCCATCTCCTGAGCCAGGGGGCCAGATTATCTCCGCTGCTGTGAACAGAGAACACTGGATGCCTTCCTTTCCTCCTGCTTCCCAGAGGACGCGGAAACCTTGACTTCGTTGGGAGTGGATAGGGTCACGAGTCCAATGGTGATGGGAGGGCGAGGAAGGGAGTAGGATTTGAGCAGGTGCCCGTCAGCATGGAGCCACAGAGCAGGTGGGAAATTCTATACAGCCATGTCGCTATGTCAGCACCACTACCCCGGCCCCAGGCCATGACAGGTGTTTGGGGTGACCTTCAGAATCAGGGTGAAGTCCTCGGGAAGTGAGGATCTTTCAGGGCTTTCCTTTCAAGTTGTGGATTTCAGAGCACCAATCCGTGGAATACTGCGTCCACCTTCCCTCCAATCCAGAATTCCTGGAACCTGAGACCCTTTCCTGGAGCCTCCGTTCAGTACTGGTAATTATTAGAAAATCAATCAATCAATCAATCAATGGTATTTATTGAGGGCTAACTGTGTGCAGAGAACTTTAATAACGCTTGGGAGAGTACTAAAGAGTTGGTAGACTCTTTATATATATTGTATATCCTTACAATATAAAGGAAGAAACAGATACAAATATAAATCCATACGTAAATGAGAGATATGCACTGTAGTACTGAAGCTGGGGTGAAGAGCAAGTGCTTTAAAGGTAAAGATTCAAGTGTATAAGTGATGCAGAAGGGAGAGGGAGCTAAATAGTGAAAGACCTCTGGGAGAAACAAATGTATAGCACACACACACACAGACACACACACACAGACACATACACAAACACACCCCAGAACTTTATCCACAGTCTGCGCTTTGTCATTCTTTCTGATCCAAGCAGAATCCCTTTGATCCAGGGAGGCTCTCTGGTGGCTGGCTAGTCTCTGAGCACCCCACTAGCTTCTTGCGTCCAGATCCTCTAATCTTCAAAGCAGTGCCGCCTACCGAAAAAAGACGGCCTGGGATTCAGAGTCCCTGCGTTCTAAACCCGGCTTCGCCATTTACCAGGCTTGTAAACTTGGTCCAATCACTTAAATTCTCTGCGTCAGTTTCCTCATCTGGAAACTGGGGATTCAATACTTGTTGTCCCTCTTACTTAGATTGTGAGTCCCATTTGGGACCTAATTATCTTCTATCTGCCCCCAGCGCTTTATAAAGTGCTTGGCACATAGCTAGGACTTGACTTCCTCTCTTCCCACTCCTTTTTATATCGCCCTGACTGACTGCCTACATTCAGCACCATCAACACCACCTCCCCCGCCCCAGACCACAGCACCTATGTACATATCCTTAATTAATTTATTTGCATTAATATCTGCCTCAACCTCTAGACTGTAAACTCGTTGTGGACAGGGAATATGTCTGTTATAATGTTGTGTTGTATTCTACTAAGCTCTTAGTACAGCTCCCTGCACACAATAAAAGAGTAGTATATACGATTAATGAATTGACAGAAACCTAAGTTTTTATTCACTCAAGACAGACATTATGAACTCTTCTCCTGAGGGTCTTCTCCTTTTTTCTGCCAGCATATCCAGGAAATGGCTGGGCCATGAGCTCCTTAACACTCATTGGCCCTATGGTCATGGTCCCAAATGCCTTTCCTTCCTCAGGACTCCTGACGTTCTCAGTTCCTCATGTATTGGTAGTTGATAAATTGGGTGCATATATTGTGTTGAAATCTTGACATTCATGGATCGGTCAAAAGGCAATTTCTGCCCAGTCACATTTACACGAGGCATTTACACATCCATTGTTCAGGGGGCATCTGCACCCATTCTCAGCTATCATGTATACATGCTATTCAAATTCTTATTTTGTCCATACTACCGGGAAATACGTTTACTTTTGCCTGCCCATAAGAAGGAAAGCTTTATATGGGAAGGGTATTTGTCACATGCTTGTGTGTATTTTCAGAAGCGGTTAGAACAATGCCCTGCTCCCAGTGGATGCTCAGTAAATATGATCTCCAATCCAAATATTATCTCTATTCCGACCTTCACACAGGTTCCAGGTGCTGAAACCTAAGGATCGCTACTGGAACCATCATTCATATGTTGTCCCGCGTGGAGTTGTCAGCCATCGACCCATGAAGTCATCCCAAGGAATGGGTCCTGACCCGGCCATGCCCAAGATCACATGCACCCGGCCTGCAGTGGAGGACCTTGAGCATATCTGGAGCTGTCCCTACCCAGCGGGAGAGGGGAAACAGCCCTCCATCCCCCTCCAGGAAATCAGACTGATGGTCCTCTTGGCGTTACCCAGCAGGAGTCACTGGTCAACCATGAGGAGCCACACGCCAGTCACTAACTTCATCCTACTGGGGCTCACGGCCAACCCGAATTTGCATACGGTGATTCCCCTCTACGTGTCTGTCACCTACGTACTGAGCATCACCGGCAACCTGACCATCGTCACCTTCACCATGATGGACCTCCGCCTCCACACCCCCATGTACTTCTTCCTGCACTGCTTATCCTTCCTGGAGATCTGATTCACATCCACCTGCATTCCCAGATTTCTGGCCACCATTGTCACCCGGGACAGGTGACAATTCCCTACAACTGTTGTGCAACTCAGCTATTTTTCTTCATCCTGTTGGGGGAGACTGAGTTCTTCCTCCTGGCCGCCTTGTCTTACGACCGTTATGTCACCATCTGCCGGTCACTGCACTACACAACTGTCATGAGCCAAAGAGTCTGCACCCTGCTGGTCCTTTGCTCCTGTCTGACTGGGTTCATGTTCATCTTTGGTCTCCAACTGTACTTCTGTTGCTCTGTAACAATTGACCACTTTCTCTGCGACATCTCTCCTCTGCTCCTGCTCTCGTGGTCGGGCACCTGGTTCCTGCAGCTGATGGCCCTTGTCTTTTTTTATAATGACATTTATTAAGCGCTTACTAAGTGAAAAGCACTGTTCTAAGTGCTGGGGAGGTAACAAGGTGTTCAGATTGTCCAACTGGGAGCTCACAGTCTTAATCCCCATTTTACAGATGAGGTAACTGAGGCACAGAGAAGTTAAGTGACTTGCCCAAAGTCACACAGCTGACAATTGGCAGAGCCGGGATTTGAACCCGTGACCTCTGACTCCAAAGCCCGTGCTCTTTCCACTGAGCCACGCTGCCGTGGGGAGTCTCCTGTTCACCCTAGCATTAGATACCGCATCCTTCATGGCCATCGCGCGTGCCATTCTGGGACTCCCCTCCATACAACAGAGGAGAAAGGTCTTTTCCACCTGCTCCTCCCACATAGTCGTGATCTCCATCATATACGGCACCTGCGTCTTTATGTATACCAAACCGTCTGCTAAGGAAAGTGTGGAACTGACCAAGGGGGTGGCGGTTCTCAACACGTCCTTGGCCCCCATACTGAAACCTTTCATCTATACCCTGTGGAATCAGCAGGTTAAGCAGGCCTTCCGGGGCACGAGACATCGGTTAGGATTTTCCTTCAGGAGGTGAGGACCCCTTGGAAACAAAATCCAGCAGGAAAATGTGCAGGAGACGCAGAGGCTCGACCACAGAGACTCGGTGCCTGAAATATAAAGAAAATTATGGTATTTGTTAAGCGCTTACTGTGTGCCAAGCACTGTTATAAGCGCTGGTGTAGACACAAGGTAAGAAGATTTTCCTATGTGGGATTCACAGTCTTAATCCTCATTTTACAGATCAGGTAACTGAGGCAGAGGGAAGTTAAATAACTGGCCCAAGGTCCCACAACAGACAAGTGGTAGAGCCAGGATTAGAACCCAAGTTCTGTGACTCCCCATGCCATGCTCTTTCCACTTAGCCGTGCTACCTCTCCATACATTAGCCTAATGCTTTATCTGCTGCCCACCAAAAGGGAGCTGATGGTTATCCAACCCTCTGTCCGCCCCTGTACCCCCGCTTCTGGAAAATCCTCCTCTGGCCAGGTCCCTCTGTTCCCTCGGCCCTTTCCCCTCATCCACTCAAGGAAGAATCAAGTCTTTTCACTCTGAGTGATAGAGACGTTCCAAGCCAATAGAATTCCCCAGGCGCAATGTGCTTTTGCAAATCTCCCAGCTAAGTGAGGGCCTGCAGCTGGAGGATTGACATGAGTGGTCATTATGGGGAAGAGAACCCAAAAGCTTACTACCTTTTACTCCCATCCGCTCAACTGTCCTCTCTCACTCCCAACCTCTCCCTCTCCCTCTCACATCTAACCTCAGCATATTTGCATATGTATCTGTTATACTGTAATCTCACTGATTTAATCTGATTTTGGTAGATATTCTAATCAGTCCTATTTGTTTTGCTCACTAGCTGATTCCTGTTTTTATTCTGGCTCCACTCTTCGGAAATCATCTCTATCTATATCCTCCATTCCACTGGAAACTACTGGATGTCAGGAACCATGTGAGTTTCATCAGTGGTCATTCATTCATTGATTCAATAGTATTTATTGAGCTCTTACTGTGTGCAGAGCACTGTATCAAGCGCTTGGGAAGTGCAAGTTGGCAACATATAGAGACGGCCCCTGCCCAACAACGGGCTCACAGTCTAGAAGGGGGAGACAGACAACAAGACCAAACATGTGTACAGGTGTCAAGTCATCCAAATAAATAGAAATAAAGCTAGATACACATCATTAACAAAATAAATAGAATAGTAAATATGTACAAGTAAAATAAATAGAGTAATAAATATGTACAAACATATGCAGATTTTGTGGGGAGGGGAAAGAGGTAGGGCGGGGAGGTGATGGGGAGGAGGAGAGGAAAAAAGGGGCTCTATCTGGAAAGGCCTGCTGGAGGAGATGAGCTCTCAGGAGGGCTTTAAAGGGAGGAAGAGAGCTAGCTTCGCGGATATGTGGAGGGAGGGCATTCCAGGCCAGAGGGAGGACGTGGCCCGGGGGTTGCTGGCGGGACATGCGAGAACGAGGTACAGTGAGGAGGTTAGTGGCAGAGGAGCAGAGGCTGCGGGTTGGGCTGTAGAAGGAAAGACCGGAAGTGAGGTAGGAGGGGGCGAGGTGATGGACAGCCTTGAAGCCGAGAGTGAGGAGTTTTTGCCTAATGCATAAGTTGCCTGGTAGCCACTGGAGATTTTTGAGGAGGGGAGTAACATGCCCAGAGCGTTTCTGTACAAAGATGATCCAGGGAGCAGCGTGAAGTATAGATTGAAGTGGGGAGAAACAGGAGGATGGGAGATCAGAGAGGAAGCTTATGCAGTAATCCAGTCGGGATAGGATGAGAGATTGAACCAGCAAGGTAGCGGTTTGGATGGAGAAGAAAGGGTGGATCTTGGCGATGTTGCGGACGTGAGACCGGCAGGTTTGGGTGACGGATTGGATGTGAGGGGTGACCAAGAGAGCAGAGTCGAGGATGACACAAAGTTTGCGGGCTTTTGAGACGGGAAGGATGGTAGTGCCATCTACAGTGATGGGAAAGTCAGGGAGAGGGCAGGGATGGGGAGGGAAGATAAGAAGTTCAGTCTTGGACATATTGAGTTTTAGATGGCGGGCAGACATCCAGATGGAGATGTCCTGAAGGCAGGAGGAGACCCGAGCCTGAAGGGAGGGAGAGAGAGCAGGGGCAGAGATGTAGATTTGGGTGTCATCAGCTTAGAGATGATAGCTGAAGCCGTGGAAGCGAATGCGTTCACCAAGGGAGTGAGTTTAGGTAGAGAATAGAAGGGGACCAAGAACTGACCCTTGAGGAATCCCTACAGTAAGGGGTTGGGAGGGGGAGGAAGAGCCCGCAAAGGAGACTTAGAATGAAAGGCCAGAGAGATACGAGGAGAACTAGGAGAGAACAGAGTCTGTGAAGCCAAGGTTGGATAGCATGTTGAGGAAAAGGGAGTGGTCCACAGTGTCGAAGGCAGCTGAGAGGTCAAGGAGGATTAGGATAGAGTAGGAGCCGTTGGATGTGGCAAGCAGGAGGTCATTGGTGACCTTTGAGAGGGCAGTGTCGGTATAATGTAGGGGATGGAAGCCAGATTGGAGGGGGTTAAGGAGAGAGTTTGCGTTGAGGAATTTGAGGCAGCAGGTGTAGACGACTCGTACAAGGAGTTTGGAAAATAATGGTAGGATGGAGATAGGGCGATAAATAGAAGGGGAGGTGGGGTCAAGAGCGGGGTTTTTTTGGATGGGGGAGACATGGGCATGTTTGAAGGCAGAGGGGAAGGAACCAGTGGGGAGTGAGCGGTTGAAGATGGAAGTCAAGGAGGGGAGGAAGGAAGAGGCGAGAGATTTCATAAGATGAAATCATACTCCTTCCACCTGTGCTTCGGACCCCATCTCTGTCATCTTATGAAAACTCTTTCCCCTTCCCCTTGGATGGAATACGTAACACTCAGTAGGCCCTCAATCAATGTCATTGGATTGACTGATGGATTTCTTTGCACTCAGCAGGTGCTTAATAAATACCATATCATCAATTGATGGATTGCACTGGCTTTCAGAAAATACCCTGAGATGAACTGATGGATGGATTTGCACTCAGCAGGTGCTCAATAAATACCACTGATAGACTAAAGGAACGACGGATTGACTAATTGATTGGCCGATTGACATCTGATTGATGTCTTCTGGGCCTGGAATCCCAGTTCGTATGGTGGGGAGTATGTTGATATGAGACCACAGGTCTTAGAAGGGGTCTTAGGTTTCGAGGAGAACTGCAGGGATCACTGGGATTGAGCAAACAACAATAAACGACCGGCTGAGGGAAGTGTCGTAACACCGGGTCTGCTATCCTTGTCGTTCTTCCTGGAAATGTTACCAAGTGGAGAGGCAGATCCCAGCCCCATCCTTCCCTGGTCACCTGAGGACAGGGTAAAGGAGCGTGGCTAGCAGCCCCTGGATCTCCTAGAAGGAAGCGTTAAATTGATTGATTAATTATTGATTGATTGATTAGGAGGGGAGGGCCGACGAAGACCCCGGACCTCAGGGGCGACAACTCAGATTGGAACCCCCTCCCCACAAGGTGGAGCGCAACCTAGGACACCGTTTGAAGCGGGGAAAAGGAAACCACAGCAGCCCGGAAACTGCCTCCTTGGCAACAGAGCTCCGCGTTCGGGGCTCACCTCTCTGCCACGGAGCCAGAGCCTGAGAAAGGTGAGAAAACGAAGGGAAGGAGAAGACACCGCCTACCAAAAGTTCAATCAATGGCATTTACTCAACACCTGCGTGTGCAGAACAGCTTTCTGAGTACTTCGGACAGCCCAATAGATCTAGGAGATGCGATCTATCAGTCATTTTTTATCATTCTCTCCCTTCCTCTCGCTTCTCATGGTTAAGTAGACAAACTCAGGTGATATAGTAATGATAATAGTGACATTTATTAAGCGTTTACTATGTGCAAGGCACTATTGTAAGCGCTGGTGAGGGAACAAGTGATCATGTTGTCCCACGGGGGGCTCACAATCTTTTATAGATGAGATAACTGAGGCACAGAGAAGTTAAGTGACTTGACCAAAGTCCACAGCTGACAGCACTTACGTAATGTGTATAATTTCATTTATTTATATTGATGTCTGTCTCCCCCTCTACACATATAAACTCGCTGTGTGCAGGGAATGTGTCCGTTATATTGTTTTCTCCCAAGCGCTTAATACAGTACTCTGCACATAGTCAGCACTCAATAAGTGCAATTGACTAACTTCAGGATTTGGTCACTTGGATTGGGGATTAGTGGTTTTGAATGGCCCTCTGAATGGGGCACCAATGCTTGCATTAAACATTCACAGTCAGAGCCACCAAGCATCTACCATTCATTAGTATCTCTGGACTCACCCCTGGGGAGACATTCATTGTTCTCATAATTGGTCACCGTGCAGCAATAAGGAACCAAAGAGAATAAATCTCCAACTCTTGCTCCTGCAGTATTTAGAGAAGCCCATCTCCTTCCTGAAGAGTACAGAATAACCCTCCCACTTTGAGCAGAGAAAACTCCTGATGCCTTCGTTCCATCCCTATTCCCAGAGGATGCCAAACATTTGACCTCGTGGCTAGTAGATGGGGTCACTTTTCCAATGGTGATGGGAAGGCGAGGAAATGAGCATGGTTTGGCGAGGTGCGTGAAAGCCTGGAACAGGGTAACAGGTGGAAAATTCTACGAGTGCTAGGGAAGTAAGGATCTCTCAGGGTCGCCTTGGTCTGTTTCCTTTCCGTTGTGGGTTTCAGATTCTCAATTCATTGACGACTACATGTGTCACCAAGCTGTCAGCAAAATCTGCTGCTCTCAGTTCCGCAACATTGCCAAGATCCGCCCTTTCCTTTCCATCCATACCGCTACTCTGCTCGTTCAAGCTCTCATCCTATCCCGTCTGGACTACTGCATCAGCCTTCTCTCTGATCTCCCATCCTCGTGTCTCTCCCCACTTCAATCCATACTTCATGCTGCTGCCCGGATTGTCTTTGTCCAGAAACGCTCTGGGCATGTTACTCCCCTCCTCAAAAATCTCTGGTGGCTACCAATCAATCTGCGCATCAGGCAGAGACTCCTCACCCTCGGCTTCAAGGCTCTCCATCACCTCGCCCCCTCCTACCTCACCTCCCTTCTCTCCTTCTACAGCCCACCCCGCACCCTCCGCTCCTCTGCCGCTAATCTCCTCACCGTACCTCGTTCTCGCCTGTCCCGCCATCGACCCCCGGCCCACGTCATCCCCCGGGCCTGGAATGCCCTCCCTCTGCCCATCCGCCAAGCTACCTCTCTTCCTCCCTTCAAGGCCCTACTGAGAGCTCACCTCCTCCAGGAGGCCTTCCCAGACTGAGCCCCTTCCTTCCTCTCCCCCTCGTCCCCCTTTCCATCCCCCCATCTTACCCCCTTCCCTTCCCCACAGCACCTGTATATGTGTATATATGTTTGTACATATTTATTACTCTATTTATTTATTTATTTATTTATTTTACCTGTCCATATCTATTCTATTTATTTTATTTTGTTAGTATGTTTGGTTTTGTTCTCTGTCTCCCCCTTTTAGACTGTGAGCCCACTGTTGGGTAAGGACTGTCTGTATATGTTGCCAACTTGTACTTCCCAAGCGCTTAGTACAGTGCTCTGCACACAGTAAGCGCTCAACAAATAGATTGATTGTTTGATTGACTACATCCACCTTCCCTCCTTCCCAGAGCCCCGGCTTCCCAGGCCCTGTAATCCCGCCCTGAAGCGGGATCAGAACTGGTAATTTTCAGTCATTCAATCAATCAATCAATGATATTTATTGAAGACTTGTGTTCAGAGAACTTTACGAATTAATTAATTAATTATGGTATTTGTTAAGTGCTTACTATGTGTCAAGCACTGTTCTAACCGCTGGGGTAGTTACAAGGTAATTAGGTTGCCCCACGTGGGGCTCACAGTCTTAATCCCAATTCTATAGATGAGATAACTGAGGCACAGACAGACTGAGAGAAGTTAAGTGACTTGCCCAAAGTCACACGGCTGACATGTGGCGGATTCAGGATTAGAACCCATGACCTCTGACTCCCAAACGCGTGTTCTTTCCATTAAGCCATGCAGCTTCTCTCAAGCGCTTGGGATACTTCAACGGAGTTGGAAGAGATGTTACCTGACCACAAGAAGCTTACAGCATAGAGGGAGAGGCAGAAATACATATAAATCCAGAAGTAAACGGATATATGCGTTAGTGCTGTAGTGCGAAAGCTGGGGTAAATCGCAAGTGCTTAAAACGTATGCATCCAAGTATATATGCGACGCAGGAAAGGGAGAGGGAGTAGGGGAAAAGAGGGTTTCACCCGGAAAGGCCTCTGGGGCACGCACACACACACACACACATGCACACAAATACACACACACAGACACCCCCTACCCCTACCCCCAGAACAAAATCCCTAGTCTGATTTTTGTAATCCTTACTGTCCCAAGCAGAGTCCCTTTGATCCAAGGCGGCTCCCTGATAGCTGGTTAGTATCTGAGAACCCCAGCTGCAACACATATCCATATCCTCTAATCTTCAGTAGCTGTGACACCCAGTGGAAAAAGCACGTTTTAGGGGTCAGAGGACCTGAGTTCTAATTCCTACTCCACAATTTACTTCCTGTCTGACCTTGGCTAGTCACTTAATTTCTCTGTGCTTCAGGTCCCTCATCTGAAAAATGGAGATTCAATTCTTGTACTCCTTCCTATTTAGATTAGGATACCCAAGTGTGACCTGATTATCTTTCATCCACCCCAGTGCTAACTACAGTGCTTGGTACACAGTAAAGGACTGATGACATCACTTTTATTATTCACCCAGGGCAGACACGCTAGACTTGTCTCTGGAGGGTCTTCTCCCTTTTCTGGCAGCATCTCCAAGGAATGACGGGGACATGAGCTACTTAACATTCACTGGGTCCTATGCTTATGGCCCCAATCACTCCTTCTCCCTAAAGGCACCTGGCAACCTCAGTTATCCAGGTATTGAGAATTGATGGGTTGGAGGACTGAATTCAGGTGAAACCTTGATATTCTTGGGCTCAGACAAAGGGCACATTTTCCCCCTCTGGCTTAGTAGATACAGCACGGACTTTGGAGTCCGAATCTCATGGGTTCTAATCCCGGCTAGACCACCTATCTGCTGTGTGGTCTTGGACAAGTCTTTTCACTTCTCTCTTGCCTCAGTTACTTCATCTGTAAATTGCGGATGGAACCTATGAGCCCCACGTGGGACAGGGATTGGATCCAGCACGGTTTGCATGTCTCCACCCCTTCGTTTTGTACAGTTTCTGGCACATAGTAAGCGCTTGACAAATGACACAATTATCTTTATGATTATTATGATTATTATTACTACATAAGGCATTAGTGGACCCATGCTCCAAGGGGATAATCTGAACCCATTGTCAACAATCATGTATATATGCTATGCAAGTTCTCATTTTGACCACATTATTAGTAAGTACATTTACGTTTGCCTCCCCATGACAATAGAAGGTCCATGTCAGCAGGAAATGTGTCACCTGTTTGTTGTGTACTTTCCCTCGCGACTAGAGAAGTGCATCAGTCAGAATATATGCTTAGTAAACGTAATCTCTACTCCTTCACGCAGGTTTTCGGTCATAAAGCCTAAGGATCGTGGCTGGGACCATTAGACTCCCTTTGCCCCGCGGGGAGGTGTCAACCATCAACCCATGAAGGCATCTCAAGGACTGGGTCCTGACCCTGCATTGCCCGAAGTCTCGGGCACCGTGCCCGGAGTGGAGGCCTCTAGTAACAACAGGGCTGTCCCTGCCCACCTAGTCAGGTGACTGAGTTCATCCTCCTGGGACTCACGGACGACCCGAATTTACAGGCTGTGATTCTCCTCATGGTTAAAGTAGACATACTCCGTGACCTCGCGGGTGATGGAATGAAAAGACTGGCAGTGGGAGGAATGGACAGGATGACGGGTAAATGTGGTGATAGGGGCTCCTGGAAAGGGGAATAACTGTCCTACCTTCTAAGGAAGGACAGTGCTAGTGATGAGTTTCACTGAGACAAGAGGAGAGGCAGGACCCTGGGGATAAAAGCGGGAAATCCCCCGATAGACGCTAAAGCTCTTTGAAGGCAGGGATCATGTCTCTTTCTTATGGTACTTGCCTAATACGTGCCAAGCACTGTACTAACCGTTGGGTCAGATACAAAATAATCAGGATGGTCATAGTCCCTGTCCCACCTGGAGAACACAATCTAAGTATGAGGGTGTAGGATTCAATCCACATTTTTTATGGTATTTAACAGTGTCAAACACTGTTCTAAGCGCTGTAGTAGGTACACATTAGTTAGTTTGGACACAATCCCTGTCCTGCCTGGGCTCAGTCTAAGCAGGAGGGAGTACAGGAGAACTGAGGCACAGAGAAGTGAAATTGTCACGCAGCAATGAAATGGCAAAGCCAAGATTAGTACCCAGGTTTTCTGACTCGCAGGCCCGGAATCTTTTCAATCAATCCATCAATCAATCAATCAATCAATCAGTCGTATTTATTGAGCGCTTACTGTGTGCAGAGCGCTGTGCTAAGCCCTTGGGAAGTACAAGTTGGCAACATATAGAGACGGTCCCTACACAACAGTGGGCTCACAGTCTAGAGACAGAGAACAAAACCAAACATGTTAACAAACCTAGGCCATGCTGCTTCCCACATATTGTTTCCATTGTCATCTTCCAAGCTCTCAGTACAGTGCTGGGCCCCGATTGGAAGCTCAGGAAAAATGACTGATGGATTACATAAGAGTAGGTTCCATTCCCAAAGCCTGGGCAATTCAGATTTATTACTCTATTTTACTTGTACGTATTTACTATTCTATTTATTTTATTTTGTGAATATGTTTTGTTTTGTTGTCTGTCTCCCCCTTCTAGACTGTGAGCACGTTGTTGGGTAGGGACCGTCTCTATCTGTTGCCAACTTGTACTTCCCAGGCATTTAGTACAGTGCTCAGCACACAGTAAGTGCTCAATAAATACGATTGAATGAATGAATGTATGCATTGTCCCGGTTATACTATACTGCACTGATTTCTTCTCATTTGGGCAGACATTCCAGTCTGTCCTATTTGTACTGCTCCCTAGCTAATCCGTGTTTTAACTCTGGCTCCCACTCTTCGGAAATCATCTCTATCTATGTCCTCCATTCAATTGGAAACTTTTGGAAAGTAGTAGCACAGTGCCTAAAACTCACTAGGTAGTCAACATATCCCATTTGATTGATAAATTGCTTAATATTCAGTACGCCATCAACGTATGCTATCAGCATTCTGTAGGTGATCAACAAATACCATTTCATTGATTGATGGATTGTTTTGCACTCAGTAGGTGCTCAGTAAAGATCAGAGATAGACTTAAGGAGTGACGGATTGACTGATTTATTGATTAATTTATAGACCTGGAAGCCCAATTCGTAGGAGGCTGGGTGGGGGTGGAGATGTCTAAGATCTCGTCATTAGCAGACGCCCTTGAGCTTTCCTGATGTGGTCAGTCATTGATGAGTACGTCACACGGTACTAATGACTAAACCCTCTTTTCCCCTTCTCCAGCTCCCTTCTGCATCGCCCTGACTTGCTTCCTTTATTCACTGCCCCACTCCCGGCCCAACAGCACTTATTTACACATCTGTGATTTTATTTATTTATATTCATGTCTGTCTCCCGCTCTAGACTGTAAGCTCGCTTTGGGCAAGGAATCTGTTTATTGCTATACTGTACTCTCCCGAGCGCATAATACAGTGCTCTGCATTCAATAAATATGGTCGAATGAGATACGATTGAATGGATGAAGTGGGACTAAGTGCCGGAGGGATATTTTCAACTTTCTTGGGAACAACAGAAGAAAAACAGAAGACCAACAGCAGCAGCTGCGTCCCAGTACAGCAAGGGGTACAATGGCCACTTTTCCCGCACAGGTAGCCCAGGGACCAGGGACCAGTAAGTGATGAGGGGATTGGCGAAGCCAACCCTAGCTCCAGGTAAGAACCCTTCAAGATCCCGATCACTACTCCTTCGGAGTCTTTCCTGGCACTGCCTTTTTGCCACCCAATTTAAAATTCTTTGCTCAGAGGGCATTGAGAGCCGAGTTCATTAGTGCCTTAGAATAAGCATCTCCAGAGCATGTCTCCTTTGTTATCTAAAGAGCCCTCCCCATCTGTATTGAGAAGAACTCACAAAAGGGGCTAAATTTTGCCCCTGTAAAATAACGGCTAGGGGAGAGAGGAATAATGTCAAATCTCCTTTCTGTGACTGTTGGAAAGCAGCTTGCTTCCTCCTGTCTCAGTTATTCTCCCTTTCCTTCCCTCTAGAAGAGAGTTTTCTCTATCCCTTCTGGTAGGCTGACAGGAAGGCTGTCTCCCAGGACCCCAATTCCTCTCCCCTCTGTGAACCGATGAAAGTAACAGAAGTAGAGAAGTATAGAAGCAGCGTGGCTCAGTGGAAAAAGCACGGGCTTTGGAGTCAGAGGTCATGGGTTCAAATCCCGGCTCCGCCAATTGTCAACTGTGTGACTTTGGGCAAGTCGCTTCACTTCTCTGTGCCTCAGTTACCTTATCTGTAAAATGGGGATTAAGCCTGTGAGCCCCCCGTGGGACAACCCGATCACCTTGTATCCCCCCCCAGCGCTTAGAACAGTGCTTCGCACATAATAAGTGCTAAACAAATACCATTATTATTATTATTAGCAGTAGTAAGTAGCAGCAGCACAAGGAGGAGGATAAGGGAGATTTCGTCCTGCCTGGCAGGGCACCGCAAAAATGGGGAGGGATTTGCGCTGTCAAAATGGTATGAAATTCTTCCTGGGAACAGGGAGAGGATCGATTCGAGTTTTCAAACGAACAAACGGATCAAAACCATTGAGAGTGTCAAAAATGTAAGTACCCATTCTTCTTAAGTACCTCGGTCCTCCCGAAATCTGATCTCTGCTGGTTTTTCCTGTCCCATATCTGACCTTTCTGATTTGGGCAGGGAAGGAGATAGAGACAACTGGAAAGGAATCGGCTGGATTGGTATTTTTGCTGGCCGGATCGATTTCTACAGGATTGGGATTGGCCCATGCCTCAGGTGATCTGTTGCCCCTGGCTACTCTCTCCTTTTCACCAGGCAGATCCTGGCCTGGAGTCCAGATAGGGGTCCATTTGATGGTTCTCAGCTCTGGGATACCTGGGATTCTAGTCCCAGCTCTTCCTGGAGATGGCTAACAAGTCTGATGACCTCCCCTGACCCGGGGTTCAAAAATGTGGGTTAATTCCTCGATAGCTATATTTTACTGCTGATCTCACTCATTAGATTGTAAACTCCCCAGAGGAGGGTTCTGTAGTCTAGTGTTGCGCTCTGTATGCAGTATGCACTCAGTAAATACCACTGATTGATTGATTCTACTTCCCTAAGAGCTTATAAGACTGTTGTGTACAGAAGAGATGCCCAATAAACGCTGATGAGGATTGGTTTAATAAGGACAGCCAGAGTGATGATAATTAGTCGGTCCAGTGAGAGAAGGAGAAGCATTCCAACCGGTTTCTTTGAGTTTCGCTTTTCAGCCTCTCTCCTCATTTAATTGTATTTCTTGAGTGCTTACTGTTTGCAAAGCGCTGTAGTAGAGCTTGGGAGAGCATAATTTAAAAATAAACAGAAAAATTCCCTGAGCAACTACACGTGCTTCCAATCCCATCCTCAGGTGTGACCCCGGAGGAAATCCAGAATCAGCGATGAGAAATCAGACCTCAGTGACCGAATTCATCCTCTTGGGGCTGATGGACAATCCAGACTGGAAGAATGTCACCTTATTATTCCTGCTACTCAGTTACCTGTTGAGCATCACGGAAAACCTGACTATCCTCACCCTCATCCTACTGGACTCCCATCTTCACACCCCAATGTGGAGAAATCCTTCCTAGAAATTTCGTTTACATCACTCACCTTTCCCAAACTGCTGGTGGGTATATCGACCGGGGACAGAAACATTTCCTATAATGCTTGTGTCATTTAGTTTTTCTTCGTCATCTTTCTGGTGGAGACAGAAATCTACCTCCTGGCTGCCATGTCCTACTACCGCTATGTCGCTATCTGCCGGCCGCTATATTACTTGACCATCATGAGCCGGAGAGTCTGCACCCTGCTGGTCTTCTGCTCCTGGCTGGTCAGCTTCCTGATCAATGTTACAGGCCTCAACCTGGATCTCCAACTGGACCTCTGTGACTCAAAAGTCATCAACAATTTCACATGTGACACTCTCTCTTGCTGGACCTCTCGTGCATTGACACTCAATTATTTGAGCATATGAATTTTATATTAGCAGTGGGGACACTCCTGGTAACGGGCACTAGTCGCCGTGTCCTACAAGTCCAGCACCCACACCATCCTGATACTGCTCTCCATCCAACAAAGAAAAAAGGCCTTTTCCACCTGCTCCTCCCACATGATCGTCATCTCCCTTTCTTATAGCAACTGCATATTCATTCACATCAGCCATCCCGCAAGGGAGGTTTAGACTTCAACAAGAGAGTGCCAGTGCCAAACATCTCCGTGGCCCCCATGCTGAACCCCTTTATCTACACCCTACAAAACCAGCAGGTAAAGCAGGCCATCAAGAACGTAGCCAAGAGGTGATTTTCTTTAAGAAGAAATAAGAGGCTTTGGACTCTTGTTTGTGATTCTGTAACAGAAAGCGAAATTGAATGGCGAAAGCTTTCCTTAGTGAGGACGGACTTACAGCGCCCTCCGCAGGTCTTCCTTCCTCATCCTCCTTTTCTGTTTCCACTCCCAAGTCTGAGCCGCCCACCACTTTGTCCATTAGACCTGCCCCATCCCTTTCCTTAATAACTTTAGAGCTAGTTGTGATCGTATGTGCAGTAGAACAATAATTGTGGTATTTATTAAGTTCTTACTATCTGTACTAAGCGCTGGGGTGGACAGAAGCAAATCGGGTCGGACAGAGTCTCTATCCCGCATGGGGTTCAGAACAGTAGTAATAGTAATACTTTCCCATCACTATAAACAGCACGCCCACTATCCTTCCTGTCTCACAAGCTCGTTACCCTGGCGTTATCCTTGACTCCTCTCTCTCATTCAACCCCCAAATTCAATCTGTCACGAAATCCTGAGGTCCCACCTTCACACCATCGCTAACATCCGTCCTTTCCTCTTGATCCATACTGCTACCATGTTAATACAATCACTCATCCTATCCCGCCTGGATTACTGCATCAGGTTTTCCATGCTGACCTCCAGGCTCCTATCTCTCCCCACTCTAGTCCATACTTCACTCTGTTGCCTGGATCTTTTTTCTACCAAAACGCTGTGGACACGTCACCCTTCTCCTCAAAAAACTCCAATGCTTGCTCATCTACCTCCGTATCAAACAATAATTCCTCTCCGTTGGCTTTAAAGCATTCATCACCTTGCCCCCTCTTACCTCATCTCAGTTGTCTCCTACTACGATCCAGCCTGCACACTTCACTCCTCCAGTACTAACCTACTCGCTGTGCCTTGTTCTCGCCTCTCTCGCCGCCGAGCCCTAGCCCACATCTTGCCTCTGGCTTGGAACTCCCTTCTTCCTCAAATCCCCCAGACAATTACTCTCCCCCCAGCTCTTCAAAATCGTACTAAAGGCACATCTTCTCCAAGAGGCCTTCCCAGACTGTCCCACTTTTCCTCAACTTTTATTCCTTTCTACATTGCTATGACTTGTTCCCTTGGCTCTTCCTCCCTCTCCCAGCCCCACAGCACTTATTATTATAGCTGTAATTTTATTAGTTTGTATTGATGGCTGTTTATTTGTATTGATGTCTGTCTCCTCCCACCCCAAACTGCGAGCTCAATGTGGTCAGGGATTGTCATTCTTTATTGTTGTATTGTACTTTCCCAAGCGCTTAGTATAGTGCTCTCTGCACAGTAAGCGTTCAAGAAATACGGTTGAATGAACGAACGAACGAATGAATGAATGAATAAAAAAATAAAAATAAATAAATAAATAAATAAATAAATAAATAGTAGTAGTAATAGTGATTCTCTGCCCCTCCCATTTTCAGTCCATAGTTCACTCTGCTATGCGGACCATTTTTCTTAAAAAAGGCTCAGTACATATCTCCTCTTTCCTCAAGAACCTCCAACTGTTGGCCCTCTATCTGTCAATCAAATAGAAAAAAACTAACTATGGGCTTTAAGGCACTTAATCAGCTCTCCCCCTTCTACTTTAGTCATTCATTCATTCAATTGTATTTATTGAGCAGTTACTGTGTGCAGAGCACTGTACTAAGCTCTTGGGAAGCACAAGTCAGCAACATATAGAGATGGTCCCTACCCAACAACGGGCTGACAGTCTAGATGACACTCATCATCTAGATGACAGTCATCATCTACGCTGATGACACCCAGATCTACATCTCTGCCCCTGCTCTCTCCCCCTCTCTCCAGGCTCGCATCTCCTCCTGCCTTCAGGACATCTCCATCTGGATGTCCGCCCGCCACCTAAAGCTCAACATGTCGAAGACTGAGCTCCTTGTCTTCCCTCCCAAACCTTGTCCTCTCCCTGACTTTCCCATCTCTGTTGACGGCACTACCATCCTTCCCGTCTCACAAGCCCGCAACCTTGGTGTCATCCTCGACTCCGCTCTCTCATTCACCCCTCACATCCAAGCCGTCACCAAAACCTGCCGGTCTCAGCTCCGCAACATTGCCAAGATCCGCCCTTTCCTCTCCATCCAAACCGCTACCCTGCTAATTCAAGCTCTCATCCTATCCCGTCTGGACTACTGCACTAGCCTTCTCTCTGATCTCCCATCCTCGTGTCTCTCCCCACTTCAATCCATACTTCATGCTGCTGCCCGGATTATCTTTGTCCAGAAACGCTCTGGACATATTACTCCCCTCCTCAAAAACCTCCAATGGCTACCGATCAATCTGCGCATCAGGCAGAAACTCCTCACCCTGGGCTTCAAGGCTCTCCATCACCTGGCCCGCTCCTACCTCACCTCCCTTCTCTCCTTCTACTGCCCAGCCCGCACCCTCCGCTCCTCCACCACTAATCTCCTCACTGTACCTCACTCTCGCCTGTCCCGCCATCGACCCCCGGCCCACGTCATCCCCCGGGCCTGGAATGCCCTCCCTCTGCCCATCCGCCAAGCTAGCTCTCTTCCTCCCTTCAAGGCCCTGCTGAGAGCTCACCTCCTCCAGGAGGTCTTCCCAGACTGAGCCCCTTCTTTCCTCTCCCCCCGTCCCCCTCTCCATCCCCCCGTCTTACCTCCTTCCCTTCCCCACAGCACCTGTATATATGTATATATGGTTGTACATATGTATTACTCTATTTATTTATTTATTTATTTATTTTACTTGTACATTTCTATCCTACTTATTTTATTTTGTTGGTATGTTTGGTTCTGTTCTCTGTCTCCCCCTTTTAGCCTGTGAGCCCACTGTTGGGTAGGGACTGTCTCTATGTGATGCCAATTTGTACTTCCCAAGCGCTTAGTACAGTGCTCTGCACATAGTAAGCGCTCAATAAATACGAATGATTGATTGATTGATAGAAACAGATTCCCTCATCTCCTACTGCAACCCAACCCACACATTTCGCTTCTTTAATGGCAGCCACTCCTTGTACCTCAATCCCTTCTTTGCCACAACAGACCTTTTGCCCACTTCTTCCCTCTGGCTTGGAATTCCCTTGGAGATATAAAGGGGGCTTCATATCTGACAGGCCACCACTACTTCCACTTCATTCATTCATTCATTCAATCGTATTTAATGAGAGCTTACTGTTTGCAGAGCCCTTATTAAATTCTTAAACACATTCCCTGCCCACAAAGTGTTTACAGTCTAGAGGTGGAGGCAGACTTTGATATGCATAAATAAATTACTGATCTGTACATGACTGCTGTGGGTCTGAAATGGGGATGAATGAAGGGAGCAAGTCAGGGCAAAGCAGAAAAAACTGGGAGAAGAAGAAAGGAGGGCTTAATCAGGGAAGGCCTTTTGGAGGAGTTGTGCCTTCAAAGCCCTACTAAATCATATCTCCTCCAAAAACCCTTCGCTGACTAAGCCCTGCATTCTGTGTCACCTACGGACTTGGATCTGTACACCATAAGCACTTTGATATTCATCCCTCTTTCAGTTTCACAGCACTCATGTACATAACCATCTGGAATTTATCTTAACGTCTGTCTCCCTCTTAAGACTGTAAGCTCCTTGTAGGCAAGGATCATGACTACCTACTTGACTGTATTGTCCTCCCCCAAGTGCATTGTACAGCGCTTTACACACAGGAAGTGTTCAATAAATCAATAAATGCGATTGATTGATTGATTGAATAAATACCACTGACTGAGTGATTCATTGAAAATTGTAACATTCAATCATTCATTCAATCGTATTTATTGAGCGCTTACTGTGTCCAGAGCACTGTACTAAGCGCTTGGGAAGTACAAGTTGGCAACATACAGAGACGGTTCCTACCCAACAACGGGCTCACAGCAGCAATAAAAGTAATAATAGCAAAGAAGCAGTAGTAGTAGCAGAAGTAGTAACACTAATAGAAGTAGTCAGAGTAGATACAGTAGTAATAGTAGCAGCAGATATGATAGCAGAAGTAGTAAAATGAATGAATGAATGATTATTAATGAATTATTATTATGGTATTTGTTAAGTGCTTACTATGTAGCAGGCATACTCCTAAGTCCTGGGGTATATACGAGATAGTCGGGTTGAACACAGTCTCTGTCCTACAAAGGGCTCACTGTCTTAATCCCCATTTTAACGATGAGGGACCCGAGGCACAGAGAAGTGAAATAACTTGCCCAAGGTCACACAACAGGCAGGTGGTGGAGTGTGGAATTCATTCATTCATTCATTCATTCATTCATTCATTCATTCATTCAGATGACCCATTTTCAGCACTTGTGCATTCATCTTTATTCAACTGTGCATTTGATTATTTAATCTGGCTATTCTAGTGGTAAATTATTATTATCGCTATTATTATTGTTGTTACTATTGGTATTGTTGTTGTATTTGTTTACTGTTTACTGGGTGCCAAACACTATACTAAGCAGCAGGGTAAGTACAAAACCATCAGGTTCAGAGGCAGTCCCTGTTTCACACTTAGCTCTCAGTCTAAACTGGTGGTAGAACAGGTATTGAATCCCCATTGAACAGCCAGGAAGGTGAGGCAGAGATACATTAAGTGACACAAGGGTACGCAACTGACAAGTGGCAGAGCAGAGATTAGAACCTGGGTCCTGGGACTTCCAGGCCTGTGATGTTTCCACTAGGACACGCTACTTCTCATTTTTCTCATACCTTCCTTCCTGATTAGACTGCAATATTAGAGGAGAGGGGACGTGTTTGTGTATTCTATTGAAGTATCTCAATAATTTAACACTTCTCAGTAAGCCCTCAGGAAATGACACTGATTGGCTAATTGGGTAAGGAATAGTACAGTTAACTTGTCTCTGGAGGAGCTCATAACTACTACTACTACTACTACTACTACTACTACTACTACTACTACTACTGCTACTACTACTACTACTATTGCTACTGCTACTGCTACTACTACTACTATGGCTACTGCTACTACTACTACTTCTACTACTTCTACTACAGTAGGAGATCTTCCATTTAAACCCTTACTTTCCTATAAATATATGTTTCTATTTAATCTGTAATTAATTTTGGGTCTGTTTCCTGGCTAGATTGTAAATTCCTTGTCTCCTACTTCCATTGTGATTTTTTTGTTTGTTTGTATTTTCTCAGCGTTTAGCACCGAGATCTGCACATATTTAATGCTCCTAATGGATTGGGTTTGTGTGTTTTCCTCCTGGGAAGGGTTTAGGAAAGAACTGGTGGCTGTGAATCCCCGAGGGCAGTTCCTGGGTGGGACCAGTAATGATATTAAGAACTGGAGTCCAGGCGCAAATTCATTCATTCAATCAATCGTATTTATTGAGCACGTACTGTGGGCACAACACTGTACTAAAAGCTTGGAACGTACAATTCAGCACCAAATGGCTGAAGCCAGAAAGCGGGGTCCAGCCAGAAGGTCCTGTTTTAGGGTGGGGCAGCACCGGGCTGGCAGAAGGTCCTTTCCCTCCCCTAGGCCAAGACCGGTGTAACTGTCCCTCCCCAACGAAGAACTCAGCCATGGTCCCCAGGCTGCGTCCTTGCAGTTCCCGCTTCATTTTGGGCGTTGAGACACCGGCTCTGCCCTCCGAGGTCCCACCTGCCCCGTTGTCCTCTGGCCCCGATCTCCAAGGGCTGCCACCGCGGTGAACGGTGTAAGCTCATTACTTCTCCTGACTCAACATCACCTCTCTCCTCGACCCCCTCCAGTCTGGCTTCCGTCCCCTACATTCCACGGAAACTGCCCTCTCAAAGGTCACCAATGACCTCCTGCTTGCCAAATCCAACGGCTCCTACTCTATCCTAATCCTCCTCGACCTCTCAGCTGCCTTCGACACTGTGGGCCACCCCCTTCTCCTCAACACGCTATTCGACCTTTGCTTCACAGACTCCGTTCTTTCCTGGTTCTCCTCTTATCTCTCCGGTCGTTAATTCTCAGTCTCCTTTGCAGGCTCCTGCTCCCCCTCCCATCCCCTTACTGTGGGGGTTCCCCAAGGTTCAGTGCTTGGTCCAATTCTGTTCTCGATCTGCACGCACTCCCTTGGTGACCTCATTCACTCCCACGGCTTCAGCTATCACCTCTACGCTGATGACACCCAGATCTACATCTCTGCCCCTGCTCTCTCCCCCTCCCTCCAGGCTCGCATCTCCTCCTATCTTCAGGACATCTCCATCTGGATGTCTGCCCGCCACCTAAAGCTCAACATGTCCAAGGCTGAATTCCTTGCCTTCCCTCCGAAACCCTGCCCTCTCCCTGACTTTCCCATCTCTGTTGACGGCACTACCATCCTTCCCGTCTCACTATCCCGCAACCTTGGTGTCATCCTCGACTACGCTCTCTCATTCACCCCTCACATCCAAGCCGTCACCAAAACCTGCCGGTCTCAGCTCCACAACATTGCCAAGATCCGCCCTTTCCTCTCCATCCAAACCGCTACCCTGCTCGTTCAAACTCTCATCCTATCCCGTCTGGACTACTGCATCAGCCTTCTCTCTGATCTCCCATCCTCGTGTCTCTCCCCACTTCAATCCATACTTCATGCTGCTGTCCGGATTGTCTTTGTCCAGAAAAGCTCTGGGCATGTTACTCCCCTCCTCAAAAATCTCCGGTGGCTACCAATCAATCTGCGCAACAGGCAGAGACTCCTCACCCTCGGCTTCAAGGCTCTCCATCACCTCACCCCCTCCTACCTCACCTCCCTTCTCTCCTTCTACAGCCCAGCCCGCACCCTCCGCTCCTCTGCCGGTAATCTCCTCACCGTACCTTGTTCTCACCTTTCCCACCATCGACCCCAGGCCCACGTCATCCCCCGGGCCTGGAATGCCCTCCCTCTGCCCATCCGCCAAGCTACCTCTCTTCCTCCCTTCAAGGCCCTACTGAGAGCTCACCTCCTCCAGGAGGCCTTCCCAGACTGAGCCCCTTCCATCCTCTCCCCCTCGTCCCCCTCTCCATCCCCCCATCTTACCCCCTTCCCTTCCCCACAGCACCTGTATATATGTATATAAGTTTGTGCATATTTATTACTCTATTTATTTATTTATTTTACCTGTCCATATCTATTCTTTTTATTTTATTTTGTTGGTATGTTTGGTTTTGTTCTCTGTCTCCCCCTTTTAGACTGTGAGCCCACTGTTGGGTAGCGACTGTCTCTATATGTTGCCAACTTGTACTTCCCAAGCGCTTAGTGCAGCGCTCTGCACACAGTAAGCGCTCAGTAAATACGATTGATTGATTTGTCATTACCCTTATTTTTCAGGTGCCAGCCCTCTGCCCAATTATGCTTAGATGGGGAGCCTTCCAGAGACCGTGTCTAATTCTTCCCTGGGTAATTTTCCCAGCTCTTAGTGCAATGCTTTGCCCCATTGCTAATCCTTGCTCCGTTGCTGGAGGAGGGAGGGGGCCTGCTCTCTGTGATCTCTGAGAGCCTGTCTCGTTTCCCGAGGGTCTGTAGCATGGGAAGGTCACCTGGGGTGGGCGCTTTCTCTCTGGGTTCTGGATAGGATCTGCTCTCGGATGTGCAGTGGGGACCAAGGGAGGGGACCTAACCTTCCGATGGCCTGGGGTGGGGCCCCCGAGGGAGAGTCTGCTTGTCGCGGAGTCATAAGGAGAGGGCCGGCTGTAGTGAAGAGGCCCGGATTTGAAGAGGTTAGTCAGTGCTCCCTGGTCAAGACCCTCTCTTCCTCTGGTGCAGGAATAGCAAACCGGCTTCGAGGGGGACCGAGTGTGGTCTTCTAGGTTCAGCTTCTGAGGGGCGCCATCAGGGACCTGATCCTCGGGGAAGTGAGTCTGTCCCTGTTCTCCTCCCTGCTCTTCCCCCGTCATCAACCTCTCCCCGAAAGGGTATGTGGAGCTCATGGGAGCTGATTCTTGTGCCCTCATGTCTCTGGAACCCACACACGCATTAGTCACGATGACAATGGGCATGAATTATCATTATTATTTTTATCGTTATTATTATTTTTATTTCAGTGGCTGTTGTTATGGCACTTATTAAGCACTTACTGTTTGCTGAGAGCTTGGATAGATGCATGGTTATGCTATCGGAGATAGTTCCTGACCCACACGGGTCACACAACTTTATCCCCATTTAACAGAGGAGAATATGGAGGCCTAGAGAAGTAAAATGACTTCTTCGAGGTCATGCAGCAGGCCAGGGGCAGAGTTTGAATGAAGACCCAGGTCTTCCAGCACCTAGCCCCAAGCTGTGATCCTTAAATTAACTAGTCTTCTTCATATCTCCTCGTCCAATACATGCCATCAGCCTGAGTAAATCGAGTGAGCAGAAACCATGGACATCTCCCCGAACAGGGGTAGGGGGCGTCTCCTGCGACAATTTCATTCCACATGGAACAGGAGGAAGATCTTACCCCACCCTGGAGATCCCGCGCTCCCTGTTAGGGAAGTTGTCCAGTCAGGTCAGTCATCACATCTTGCATGTGATGGAGCTGTCTTTACTCTTCGGCAGGAGGCAGAGCATCCTAGTGAAAACAGCACGGGCCTGGGAGTAAGGAGACCTGGCTTCTAGTCAAAATTCTCCCTCTGGCCTATTGGGGGGCGGGCCTGGGCAAACACCTCACCACTCTGAACCTCATCTTCGTCCTCTATGAAATGAAGATAGACTGTGAGCCTCCTGAGGGACAGAAATTGGGTCCGATCTGACCATTCGAATCTACCTCAATACCTCAGGTGGTGCTTAGCACATAGGGTGTACTTTGTTAATTCTGTAACTAGTTCATCCATTGCACAAGATAATTCCTGAACCGTGTATGACTGCTGCTCAATAGAAAAGGACACCAGAGAAGTGGAGAAAGTGTATGACGAGGACCAGGAAGGGGAAGGGGAAGAGGGGCTAAGGAATACAGAAGAAGGGAGGAAGAGGAAGAAGAAGCATAATGGGAGGAAGAAGGCTGGGGGGAGAGGAGAACAAGAAGTAAGAGGAGAAGAAAGAGGGAAGAGAAGGAATAAGAAAGGGTAAGAGGAGATAGAGGAGAAAGTGTAATGAGAGGAGGAAAAAGAAAGAAGAGGAGGAGGTAAATGAGAAAGAAGGAGGAAAAGGAAAAAGAAGGTGGAGGACGGGAAAGGAGGACGGAGATAATGGAAGGTAGTAGTCCACATATCTGACCCCGTTTCCTAGGGGCCCCCTACCCCTATCCCAGGCTGTGTAAATCTTGGCCTCTGAAAGTCACTACCAGATCTTGGCAGAAGCAGACAGAAGAGCAGAAGCATGCAGTCGAAAGTGTGAGAAATAAACTGAGAGGTGGGAGCCAGAGAGAACTAGGTTGCCAGAAGTACGTGGAGCTTTCAGGGGACAGCGGGATCACCTGTACTGTGGGCAGGGATAGGCCCAGGGCTGGACTAGAAGACAGGGGTCAAACGGGTGCCCACGAGACTTCAGTGGATTGGCTGGAGTCGAACTGGGGACATTTTCCTACCAAACCCTCTCTGACTACAGTATTCATGGTTGGGTCGTGTGGCAACCAGATCCTGAACCACTGAATGTTCAGGAGAGGGAAATCGCTTGTTGGTTGGTCCATGAGCTCTTCGCTCCATTTTAGGCTACTCCTGCACCTGCCCTCAGTTCCCCCATCTCTCCGATTGCTTCTGCAGATTTGCTGACTCCGCCAACCAATCATGGGAAACAGCATGGGGGTAACAGAGCTTATCCTCGTGGGGCTCACAGATGACTCCACCTGCAGGGTCTGCTCTTTCTCCTCCTCTTTCTCACCTACGCAGTGAGCAAGACTGGGAACTTGACCATCGTCACTCTAGCCCTTCTGGACTCCCGCCTTCGTACCCCCATATACTTCTTCCTGCGCAGATTCTCCTTGCTGGAGATCGTCTTCCTGGTCACCATCGCCACCGGAGACAGAACCATTTCCTCTTCCAAATGCTTCACTCAGCTGCTCTTCATCTTCCTTGGGGTGACAGAGTTGTTCCTCCTGGCCTCCATGTCCTATGACCGCTTTGTCGCCATTTGCCGGCCCCTGCATCACACGACAGTTATGAGCGGGGGCATTTGCTCCCTGCTGGTCCTCTGCCCTTTTCTCGACAGTTATCCGATCGTTTTCCCGCTGGTTGTGATGATCGCCCAGCTAGACCCCTGCGTCTCCAACGTCCTCAACCACTTCATCTGCGATTCTTCCCCAATGATGGGGCTTTCGTGCACAGACACCCGCTACCAGGTGCTGATGGGTCCTGGCCTTGAGGACACTCCATATCACCTTGGTGCTGATGACCAGGTCTTATACGGCTATCGTCTGCCCCATCCTAAGACTGCCCTCTGCCCAGCAGAGGAGAAAAGCCTTTTCCATCTGCTCCCCCAATATGGTCGTGGTCTCCATCACATATGACAGTTGTTTCTTCATGTACATCAAACCGTCCGCCAAAGACAGGGTGGAACTGAACAAGGGGGTGGCCGTTCTCAACATCGCTGTGGCTCCCATGCTGAACCCCTTCATCTATATGCTGCGGAATGGGCAGGTCAGGCAGGCAGTCAGGGACTTGATTCAACGAGTTGGGTTTTCCTCCAGGATGTGAGGGCTCATCTACGATAAATTATCACAGGAAAATCTGCAGGAGTCGCAAATGGTTCACAGATATTCGGTACCTGCACATTAGCTTAATGCTTCATCTGCTTCCCGCCAAACAGGACCTGGCGGTTCTCCATCCCTCTGTGCACCCCCGCACCCACCCTCCTGGAAATCCCTTTCCTAGGCCGGTCCCCCTGTTAACTCAATCCTCCTCCCTGATCCACTCAGAGGAGGATTTAGCTTTTTCATCTGCATAATAAGAACATTCCGAGGCTGACTTAACGGGTCGTTGTCGAAACCAATAACCAAGCCTAGGTGCAATGTGTTTTTTATTGCAAATTTCCCTCCGCGTCTGAGCTAAATTACTGTGTTCAACCTGAATAACTTTTACCTACCCCAGTGTTTACAGCTGTGCTTGGCACATAATAAACACTTAACGAGTACCATTATTATTGTTATTATTATTAGTCCTTGCTCCTGTAGCAGTGATGTCACTGGTCATCAGAGGGAGGGCACCAGATCTCCACCTCTCAATCCTATCCTCTCACTCCCACTTCCCACTCCCCCGCTCACCTCCAGCTTCCCACACTCCCCCTCTCTTTCCCACCTTCTAACATCCATTCCCTGCATTTACCTATACGAATATGTTAAATTATTATTTCAGTGATTTAATGTGATTTGGGTTGACATTCCAATCTGTCTCATTTTTCTGCTCCTTATCTGATGCTTGTTCTTATAGAGGTTTCTACTCTTTGGAAATCATCCCTGCCTGTCTCCCCAATTCGATCGGAAACATCAGGATGAGAGGAACCTATGTCTTTCTCCACTTGTCTTCTCCAAAGCACTCCATACAGTGCCTAAGATTTAGAAGGCTGTCTATAAATTCCATTTGATTGATGGATGGATTGATTAACACTCAGTAACTATTGCCTAGTGGAAAGTACATGGTCTGGGAGTCAGAGGACTTGGGCTTTAATCCCAGCTCTGACATTTGTAGACTGTGACCTTGGGTAAACCATTTAATTTTTCTACACCTCAGTTACCTCATCTGCAAAATGGGGATGAAGACTGTGAGCCCTATATGGGGCTGATTAGTTGTGTGTACTCCAGCACTTAGTATCACATAGTAAATGCTTAGCAAATACTATTAAAAAACATTTTTCAAAATGCTATCAGATTGACATTCCTTAGCTGTTCAATACAAACCATTGATTGACTAACGGAGTGACTGATTGACTTAATTGATTAAATGATAGGCCTAGCATCCCACTTAGTATTGGGGGAGTGGAGTATCTCGATACAAGAGGAGAGGTCCTAAAAGGAGGCTGAGTTATCGGGGAGACCACAAGAAGCATGGGACTCAGGGAAGCATTACCAGATGCTTGACTGAGGGAAGCTGGTCTGCCATCCTTGTTGCTGCTCTGGAAAATGATACCAAGTAGAGAGTCTGATCCCAGCTCACTCCTGGAGTCCTAAGCGGAGAGGCATAGATTTATTGATTGACTGCTTGGTCAGCACGTGATGCGGTCTCCCACAAGTGGGGTCAGCTCAGGGCAACCGCAGAAACTCGTCCCGACCCAGGGCCGAGGGTCAGTATGTTTCCCTGTGAGGAACCTAAGCTACCACACGAGCTGCAGCCAGGGGACAGGACACTGGTAACCTCCATGGCGACTCTCAAGCGAGGCTCTGGTCATACTGAGCTCCCAAAAAACTGAATAAAAGTGCCAGCTACATCCTCCAGCCCACAACCACCGAGCGGGTTTTCTGGGAGGGAGTGGACCTGGGGGTGTTGCTCTAGGGGACCCCCAATAGGAGGAGATGAGTGTGTCTGAATCTCTCAGTCAGGTGTCCCTGTCTCTACCCGGACCTGATTGAACGGAGGCCTGTGGTACCCCATGCAAACGGAAGTGGAGAAATAGAGTGTAAGAGGTGCTGAGGGACAGGAATTCTGTCCAGAAACTTTCAGGTGGCAGCTTCCCCGGGAAGTGGGGTACTCAGAGCTAGAGCTGCCCCGGAATAGAGTCTTCCCCATTTTGGACCAGGATCCCCTAGATATCTTCATAGACACAGGTGCATCCTGGGTCCCCTCCTCCTCAGGGAAGAGAGAAAGGGGATCCCACTTCCTTTCCACTTGATGGACAGAGATGCCTGAACTCCTTTCTGTTTCCTTCTTAAATAAGAGGGAAGAGCACAGAGGTTAAGGAAGGGAGAGCTGAGGAGGGAAAATAGAGACTGGGTAGGGAGAGCGTCACTCCAGTATAGGTGGTAGGCAAAGGAGGACCCATATGAGAAGGGAGGGAGGAAGGGAAAGAGAGAGGACCTGAAGGATACTACCTCTCTCAGGGGGGTGTCATTTAGAGACCACCATCATTATTATTATTAACACAGATTCAACCTTTAGCTCCTAGACAGGGACTTTATCCCACACCCTTCACAGGTAGTCTCAGCGCATGGCAGATCGTCCAGGTACCGAAAGCGGGCCGCTTACACGGGTGGGGTTTCAACACATCCTTTCATTTTCATGATCCCGCCCTGAGATCTATTAGCACAGGAGGAGTGACAGGTCCCCGGGAATCAAAGCAGGAAATCTCACGATAGATGATAAGCTTTGTGAAGGCAGGGATCATGCCTACTATTTTATGGTAAATTCCTATTGTGTGCCAAGCACTGTTCTAGGCACCGGGACTGACACAAAATAATCATAATGGACACAGTCCCTGTCCCACATGATCCTAAGTAAGAGGGAGGCATCCATATTAATCCCCATTTTTACGATATTTTGTTAAGAACTTACTATGTATCCAACACTGTTCTAAGTGCTGGGGTAGATACAAAACAAACAGGTTGTATCCAGTCCTTGTCCTGCATGGGGTTCACAGCCTACGTAGAAGGGAGAACAGGAGAACTGAGGCTCAGAGAAGTTATAGTCATGTAGCAGGCAAGTGGCAGACCCAAGATTAGAACTCAGGTTCTCAGACTTCCAAGTCCGTGTTCTTTTCTACTAGACCATGATGTTTCCCAGCTGTTGTTTCAACATATACAATTAATGGATTAATTGAGAGTAGGTTCCATCTCCGAAAGAGATTCAACCACTCTGGGCCTAACCACCATTTGTAAAAAACAGATCTCCGTTGCTCCACCTCACTTGCTCTCGTCTTGATCACTTGGACAGGGGATTGATGTTTTGGAATGACTGTGGCTGTGCCCCAATCTGGGAATTAAAGTTTCACAGCCAAAGCCAACAAAGCAACCTCAATCCATTTGTGTCTCCTGACTTATCCTTGGGGAGACTTTCATTGTTCTTATAATTGGTCCCCGTGGGCCCATCAGGAACCAAAGAGTACAAATCCCTAATCTTGCTTCTGCAGTAGGTAGAGAAGGCCATCTCCTGAACCAGGAGGCCAGATTGCCTCCACTGCTGTGAACAGAGAAAACCTGATGCCTTCTTTTCCTCATGCTTCCTAGAGGACGCGGAAAACCTGACCTCGTTGGGAGTGGATGGGGTCACGTGTCCAATGGTAATTGGAGGGCGAGGAAGGGAGTAGGGTCTGAGCAGTTTCCCGTCAACATGGGGCAGCGGAACAGGTGGGAAATTCCATACAGGCATGTCGCTATCTCAGTACCACTACCCCGGCCGCAGGCCAAAACAGGCGTTCGGGGTGACCCTCAGAATCAGGGCAAAGTGCTCTGGAAGTGAGGATCTCTCAGGGTCGCTTTGGCCCTTCCCTTTCCTATTGTGGATTTCAGAGCCACAATACATGGATGACTGTGTCCACCTTCCCTCTAACCCTGAATTCCTGTAGCCTGAGACCCTGTCCTGGAGCCTCCATTCAGAACTGGTAATTATCAGAAAATCAATCAATCAATCAATCAATGGTATTTATTGAGGGCTAACTGTGTGCAGAGCACTTTACTAATGCTTGGGAGAGTACAAAGGAGTTGGTAGACACGTTCCTTGACCACAAGAACCTTACAACATAAAGGAAGAGACAGACATAAATATAAATCCATACGTAAATGAAGGATATGTATGTAAGTGCTGTGGTACTGAAGCTGGGGTGAATAGCAAGTGCTTAAAAGGTAAATATTCAAGTGTATAAGCTACGCATAAGGGAGAGGGAGCTTGAGAAAAGAGGGCTTAAAAGGGAAAGACATCAGAGAGAAACAAATGCGTGCGCACACACACACACACACACACACACACACACACACACACACACACACACACCCCACCCCAGAACATTATCCCCAGTCTGCCCTTTGTCATCCTTACTGACCCAAGCAGGATCCCTTTAATCCAGGGAGGCTCCCTGGTGACTGGCTAGTCTCTGGGCATCCCACCACTTCCTGTTCCAGATCCTCTACTCTTCAGAAGCAGTGGCGCCTACCGAAAAAAAGAAGGCCTGGAATTCAGAGTCCCTGCGTTCTAATCCCGGCTTCGCCACTTACCTGATTTGTAACCTTCGTCCAGTCATTTAAATTCTCTGTTACAGTTCCCTCAACTGTAAACTGGGGATTCAATACTTGTTCTCCCTCCTCCTTAGGTTGTGAGTCCCATTAGGGACCAAACTATCTTCTATCTACTCCCAGCGTTTTATAAAGTTCTTGACACATAGTTAGGGCTTGACTTCCTCTCTTCCCACTCCTTTTTGTATCGCCCTGACTGACTCCCTATATTCAGCAACATCAACCCCCCTCCCCCGTCCCAGCCCCACAGCACCTATGTACATATCCGTAATTTATTTATTTACATTGATGTCTGTCTCACCCTCTAGATTGTACACTTGTTGTGGGCAAGGGATTTGTTATATTGTTTTGTTTTAATTTACCAAGCCCGTAGTACAGCTCCCTGAACACAGTAAGGGCTCAGTTCACACGACTGATGGATTGACAAAAATCCACGTTTGTAATTCACTCATGACAGATATCCCGGACTCGTCTCCCCCTAGGGTCTTCTCCTTTTTCTGCCAATATGTCCAGGGAATGGCTGGGCTATGAGCTTCTTAACAATCACTGGGTCCTATGCTCATGGTCCCAAATTCTCTTCCTTCCTCAAGGCTTCTGACGAAATCAGTTCCCCACGTATTGGCAGATGATAAGTTGGGTGCATATATTGCGATGAAACCTTGACATTCATGGATCGGTCAAAAGGCACTCCCCCCCCCTCCCCAGTCACATATACACGAGGCATTTACACATCCATTGTCCACGGGGCATCTGCACCCATTCTCAGCAATCATGTATACATACTATTCAAATTATTTTTTGAGCACACTACCTTGAAATACGTTTACGGTTGCCTACCCATGAGAACGAAAGCTCTATGTGCACAGGGTATTTGTCACATGCTTGTGCGTACTTTGATGAGAGATTAGAACAGTGCCCTGCTCCAAATGGGTACTCAGTAAATATAATCTCCATTCCTAGTATTAACTCTGTTTCGACCTTCATGCAGGTTCCGGGTGCTGACACCTAAGGATCGCTGCTGGGATCATCATTCTTCTGGTTCTCGCGGGGAGGTGTCAGCCATCAACACATGAAGTCACCTCAAGAAATGGGTCCTGATCCAGCCATGCCCAAGATCGCATGCACCCGTCCTGGGGTGGAGGACCCTGGGCATATCTGGAGCTGTCCCTACCCACTTAGTCTAGAGGGAGTGGAGAAACATCCCTCCATCACCCTCCACTAGATCAGACTGACGGTACTCTTGGCGTTATCCAAGAGGAGTCACCGGTCAACCGTGAGGAACCACAAGCCAGTCACTGACTTCATCCTCCTGGAGCTCACAGCCGACCTGAATTTACTGGCGGTGATTCTCTTCTACATGTCTGTCACCTACACAATGAGCGTCACTGGCAACCTGTCCATCGTCAATTTCACCCTAATGGATTCCCGCCTCCGCACCCTCATGTACTTCGTCCTGCGCTGCTTCTCCTTCCTGGAGATCTGCTTCACGTCCACCTGCATTCCCAGCTTCCTGGCCACCACTGTCACCGGGGACAGGACCATTTCTTACAACTGTTGTGCAACTCAGCTATTCTTCTTCATCCTGCTTAGGGCGACCGAGTTCTTCCTCCTTGCCGCCATGTCCTATGACCGCTGTGTCTCCATCTGCCGGCCATAGCACTACACAACTGTTATGAGCCAAAGAGTCTGCACCCTGCTGGTCCTTTGCTCTTGTCTGACTGGGTTCATGGTCATCTTTCTTCTGGTCATCCTTGGTCTCCAACTGGACTTCTGTGGCTCCGAACCATTGACCACTTCTTCTGTGACATCTCCCCTCTGCTCCTGCTCTCGTGCATGAACACCTGGTTCCTGGAGCTGATGGCTCTTGTCTTGGCCGTGGGGACTCTCCTGTTCACCCTGACATTAGTGACCCCGTCCTACATGGCCATCGCCCGTGCCATCCTGAGAGTGCCCTCCACCAAGCAGAGGAGAAAGGCCTTTTCCCCCTACTCCTCCCACATAGTCGCGATCTCCAACATATACAGCAGCTGTATCTTCATGTATATCAAACCATCTCCCAATACAAGGGTGGAACTAACCAAGGGGGTGGCAGTGATTAACATAACCTTGGCCCCCATGCTGAACCCCGTCATCTACACCTTGTGGAAACAGCAGGTCAGGCAGGCCTTCCAGGGCATGGTGCACCAGGTTGGATTTTCCTCCAGGAGGTGAGGCTCTGTTGGCAACAAAATCCAGCAGGAAAATGTGCAGTAGACGCAGAGGCTCGACCACAGAAACTCGGTGCCTGTAAAATAAAAACATTATGGTATTTGTAAAACGCTTACTGTGTGACAAGCACTGTTTTAAGCGGTGGTGTAGATACAAGGTAAGCAGAATTTCCTACGTGGGGCTCACAGTCTTAATCCCCATTACACAGATCAGGTAACTGAATCACCGAGAAGTTAAATAGCTTGACCAAGGGCCCACAGCAGACAGGTGGTGGAGCCAGGATTATAACCCATGTCCAGTGACTCCCAATGTCATGCTCTTCCCACTAAGCCATGCTACTTCTCCATACATTAGCCTAATGCTTTAAATGCCTCCCAACAAACAGGAGCTGGCATTTATCCAACCCTCTGTCGGCCCCCGCAACCCCGCTTCTGGAAATTCCTCTTCTGAACAGGTCCCTCTGTTCCCTCGGCCCTTTCCCCTCATCCACTCAACAAAGAGTCAAGCCTTTTCACTCTGAATGTAAGAGAGATTCCAAGGTTTGCTCAGCAAGGCTGTGCCGAAGCCAACAGAAACCCCCAGGTGCAATGTGTTTTTGCAAATCTCCCAGCTAATTGAGGGCCTGCAGCTGGAGGATTGACATCAGTGGTCATTATGATGAGGGGAAGCCAAAGGCCCACTACCTTTTATTCCCATCCTCTCACCTCTCCTCTCTCACTCCCCACCTCTCTCTCTCCCTCTCACATCTAACCTCAGCATATTTTCATATCTCTGTTATACTGTAATCTGTCCTATTTGCTCTGCTCACTAGCTGATCCCTGTTTTTACTCTGGCTCCACTCTTTGGAAATCATCTCTTTCTATGCCCTCCATTCCATTGAAAACTACTGGATGTCAGGAACCATGTGAGTTTCATCAGTTGTCCTTGCCCAAGCACTTAGTATAGTGCCTAGGGCTCAGTAGACAGTACATAGATTCCATTGATTGATTGATAGATAGATTGCTTACCATTCATTCATTCAATTATATTTATCGAGTGCTTACTGTGTACAGAGCATTGTACAAAGCGCTTGGGAAGTACAAATTGGCAACGTATAGAGACAGTCCCTACACAACAAGGGGCTCAGTAAACCTCCAAAAAATGTTATCCGATTGACTGATGGGATATTTTGTATTCAGCAGGTGCTCAACAAATGCCATTTTGCTGACTGCTTTTCGCTCAATAGGCTTTCAGAAAATGCCATGAGATTTACTGATGGATTGCTTTGCACTCAGCGTGTACTCAATAAATACCACTGATGTACTAAAAAAAGTGACAGATTGATAGATTTATTTATAGGCCTGGAATTCCAGTTCGCTTTTGGCGGAGAGTATCTTGATATATGACCACATATGAGTTTTGGGTGAAAGCCACAGGGAGCACTGGGCTCAGGGAAGCACCACCAGAAGACCGGCTGAAGGAAGCTGGGTAATACCTTCTCTCCCATCCTTGTCGTCATTCCTGGAAATGTTACCAAGTGGAGAGGCGGATCCCAGACCTTTCCCTCTCTGTTCACCCGGGGATTGGGCAAGGGAGCCCGGCTAGCCACCCCTGAAAGTCCTAGAAGGAAGCGCTAAACTTACTGATTGATTATTAATTGTTCGAGTATGTCAGCCCGTGATCCTAGATTCCCAAAGAAGTGACAGGTCAGGGAGGCCACGGGAACATGGCCAGATATTGAGCCGAGAGTCAGTCTGTGTCTGCGTGGGAAGTATATGTGAATAATAATAATAATGGTATTTGTTACGCACATACTAGGTGCCAAGCACTGTTCTAAGCACTGGGGTAGATACAAGGTAAGCAGGGTGTCCCACGTGGGGATCATAGACTTAATCCCCATTTTACAGAGTTAACTGAGGCCCAGAGAAGTTAAGTGGTTTGCTCAAGGTCACACAGCAGAGGAATGGCGGAAGTGGATTAGAACCCACATCCTCTGACTCACAAGCCCGTGCTCTTTCCATTAAGCCACGCTGCTTCTCATTTGGCCACGCAAGTTGTACATGTTCTCTTGTTGCTACGCGAGCTGCAGCAGGTGGACAAGATTCTGGAAACTCCTGTGGCGTCTCTTCAGCGGGTCTCTGGTCATCCTGAGTTCTCGGCAGGCTGAATAAAGCTCCAGTCAGGGGCATGTAATCCCACACCTTCCTAGGAGGTCTCAGCACAAGGCCGCCTGTCCAGGTACTCGGCTGGGAATTTAACACGTATTTTCATTATCATAAACCGACCCCAAGCTGACATACTCAGTTCCCTTTGGCCCTCCTCAGGACGGTTCCCCCATCACGAACCGTCATTATTCCCCTAAGGGGTGACTCGGTTCCATGGCTTCTCACTGGTAGTTGAGCAGGAACTTGGTATCCCTCGGTCTCCAGTGGTACCCGTTCACCCTCGTAGTCCGTTTTCCAACGGTTAATCAATCGATCAATCAATCAGATTTATTGAGCACTTACTGTGGTGCAGAGCACTGTACTAGGTGCTTGGAGAGTTGGTAGATAGGGTCATTGCCCACAACGAGTTTACATTCTAGAAGGGAAGACAGGCAGCCCCCTCTTTTCCCTCTCCTCTTCCTCCTTCTCGCCCATCGTCCCCCTTCCTCCCTCTTCCTTACCCCCTTCCACTCCGCACAGCACTTGTATATATTTGTACATGTTTATTACTCTATTTATTTTTGCACATATTTCTCTATTTATTTTATTAATGATGTGTACATATCTACAATTCTATTTATTCTGATTGGATTGACACCTGTCTAATTGTTTTGTTTTGTTGTCTGTCTCCCCCTTCTAGACTGTGAGCCCGTTGATGTGTAGGGACCGTCTCTATATGTTGCCGATTTTTACTTCCCAAGTGCTTAGTACAGTGTTCTGCACACAGTGAGCGCTCAATAAATACGATTCAATGAATGAATGAATAGAAACTGATAAATTACGCATATGTACGTAAGTGATGTGGGGCTAAGGGGGGTAATAAAGGGTGCAAATACACGTGCAAGAATGAAGCAGAAAAGAGAGAGAGGTAGAAGAGGAAATGGGGGTTCAGGCAGGAAAGGCCTCTTGGAGGAGATGTGCCTTCAATAAGGCTTTGAAGGTGGTTCTGCGGGGGGAAAGGGGTGATCATCTATCGGTATCAGAAGAAGGAGGGCGTTCCAGGCCAGAGGCTGGATTTGGGCAATTGGTCGGCGGCGATTGATCTCCACCTCGTGGCCCGATTCACCATGTTAGAGCCCGAAATTCCAAAGCTTTAAGGAAACATGCGACGCTATTATCAATTCTAAAGCTCTATCGCCTGGGGTATAGAGTTATCCTGTAATGGCAGATACTCCAGGAAACAAGGGCTGGATCTGGGAGGCACGCCATAGCGTCTAGAGTAGGGGATTGTGTGTGTGAAGGGGGCTGCGGGTCTGGGCAACTGGAGCCAGTCCAAATGTAAAGCCTGGACCTGGGACGCATATTGGGAGGGTCGGAGGGAGGCCTCCTGAAGACACTGAGCCAACCGTAGACCAGGGGGGTGTTGTGAAACACATCAAGTCAAGCCCTCAGGGGGATGCCACAGGCGAGAAGGGAGAGCGGGATAGGAGGGGCGGTGGGAAGTCCACAACGGTGACAGCTTGGATCCCCCTCTCCCTACTGTGGGGTCCACACCACAGACCACAGAGGCGACAACGAGGCTCGGATTTCCTTCCCAATATGGCGGATGACCAGAACCTGGACACAACCTCCTCGCCCTTACCGAAACCTGGATCACCCCGGGTGACACGCTCTCTTCTGCTGCTGTCTCCAGCGGAGGCCTCTTCTTCTCCCACTTCCCCAGACTCACCGGAAAAGGAGGAGATAAAGGCTTCCTTCTCGCACCACAATGTCATTTCGCACTATCCCTCCTCCCCCTTCCCTTTGCTTCCGCTACTTTGAAACCCATATTATTCGCCTCTACCACCCCCTCCAGATTCTTGTAGCCGTCATCTACAGCTTCTGTCCCCACTTCCAACTTTTTTTAACCATTCTGACCCACGATTTTGACGCCTTTCTCATCTTTCTTCTCTACTTTTCCATGCCCACTCTGACCCTCAGAGACTTCAACATCCACATAGATGTCCCCGGTGACTCCTCTGAAGCCCGCTTTCTATCTCTCCTTGACGCTGCGAAGCTCCTGCTTCACGCCACCTCGCCACACACCAAATTGGTCACACCCTCGGCCTCATCATCTCCTACCGTTACACTATCTCCACCCTCACCAACTCTGAAATCTGGACAGATTGGAATGTCTTTCCCAATCCCATTCAATCAGTGCAAATTGTATAAATTGTACAATTTGTACAGTGCATACTTGTACTCTGAAATCCCTCTCTCTGATCATAACCTTCTCACCTGCCTCCTCAGTCACACTCCTCCCCACTGAAAATCTACATTACTACCCCACAGAGATGTCCGCTCTCACGACCACATCCATCTGCCTCAGGGAATCACACCCGACCTCGGCTCCCTATCCCCTCTGCCCAGACTTGATGATCAGATTACTGTTCTCAACTCCTCACTCTAGGCTTCAAGGCTCTCCATCACCTCGCCCCCTCCTACCTCACCTCCCTTCTCTCCTTCTACAGCCCAGCCCACACCCTCCGCTCCTCTGCCGCTAACATGTCCAAGACTGAACTCCTTGTCTTCCCTCCCAAACCCTGCCCTCTCCCTGACTTTCCCATCTCTGTTGACGGCACTACCATCCTTCCCGTCTCACAAGCCCGCACCCTTGGTGTCATCCTCGACTCCGCTCTCTCATTCACCCCTCACATCCAAGCCATCACCAAAAGCTGCCGGTCTCAGCTCCGCAACATTGCCAAGATCCGCCCTTTCCTCTCCATCCCAACCGCTACCCTGCTCGTTCAAGCTCTCATCCTATCCCGTCTGGACTACTGTATCAGCCTTCTCTCTGATCTCCCATCATCGTGTCTCTCCCTACTTCAATCCATACTTCATGCTGCTGTCCGGAATGTCCTTGTCCAGAAACGCTCTGGGCATGTTGCTCCCCTCCTCAAAAATCTCCAGTGGCTACCAATCAATCTGCGCATCAGGCAGAAACTCTTCACCCTGGGCTTCAAGGCTCTCCATCACCTCTCCCCCTCCTATCTCACCTCCCTTCTTTCCTTTTACATCCCACTTCGCACCCTCCGCTCCTCTGCCGCTAATCTCCTCACCGTACCTCGTTCTCGCCTGTCCCGCCATCGACCCCCGGCCCACGTCATCCCCCGGGCCTGGAATGCCCTCCCTCTGCCCATCCGCCAAGCTAGCTCTCTTCCTCCCTTCAAGGCCCTACTGAGAGCTCACCTTCTCCAGGAGGCCTTCCCAGACTGAGCCCCTTCCTTCCTCTCCCCCTCGCCCCCGTCCATCCCCCCATCTTACCTCCTTCCCTTCCCCACAGCACCTGTATATATGTATATATGTTTGTGCATATTTATTACTCTATCTATTTATTTATTTTACTTGTACATATCTATTCTATTTATTTTATTTTGTTAGTATGTTTGGTGTTGTTCTCCGTCTCCCCCTTTTAGACTGTGAGCCCACTCTTTGGGTAGGGACTGTCTCCATATGTTGCCAACTTGTACTTCCCAAGCGCTTAGTACAGTGCTCTGCAAACAGTAAGCGCTCAATAAGTACGATTGATTGATTGATTGATTAATCTCCTCACCGTGCCTCGATCTCGCCTGTCCCGCCGTCGACCCTCGGACCACGTCATCCCCCTGGCCTGGAATGCCCTCCCTTCCCACATCCACCAAGCTAGCTCTCTTCCTCCCTTCAAGGCCCTACTGAGAGCTCATCTCTTCCAGGAGGCCTTCCCAGACTGAGCCCTCTCCTTCCTCTCCCCCTCCTCCCCCTCTGCATCCCCTCTGCCTTACCTCCTTCCCTTCCCCACAGCACCTGTATATATGTATATATGTTAGTACGTAGTTATTACTCTACTTATTTATTTATTTTACTTGTACATATTTATTCTATTTATTTTATTCTGTTAATATGTTTTGTTTTGTTCTCTGTCTCCCCCTTCTAGACTGTGAGCCCACTGTTCGGTAGGGACCGTCTCTATATATTGCCAACTTGTACTTCCCAAGCGCTTAGTACAGTGCTCTGCACACAGTAAGCGCTCAATAAATACGATTGAATGAATGAATGAATATTTGCTCCTCTATTAATTTTATTAATGATGCGTATATAGCTATAATTCTATTTATTCTGACGGTTTCACACCTGTCTACATGTTTTGTTTTGTTGTCTGCTCCCCCTTCTAGACTGTGAGCCCAATGTTGGGTAGTAATGTTGCCGACTTGTACTTCCCAAGCGCTTAGTATAGTGCTCTTCACACAGTAAGCGCTCAATAAATACGATTGAATGAGTGAATGAATCCTCATTCCGGTTTTTAAACATTAGCAGAAAGAGCCACCAAAGACTCTTCCATTCGTTAGTGTCACCCGACTCACCCCTGTGGAGACTTTCATTGCCAGCACACCGCGATTGAATGAATTAATAAAGATCCAAATGAATAAGCTACGTAGAAGGGAAACGGAGTAGGGAAAAGTGGGATTTCATCTGTAAAGACCTCTGGGAGAGACAAATGTAACACACACACACCAGAACTCAATCTCTAGTCGGGCACTTTGTAATCCTTACTGTTCCAAGTAGGGTCCCTTTGATCCAGGGAGGCTCCCTGATGGCGGGCTAGTCACTTACCACCTCACCTGTACCATGTATACATATAATCTAATCTTCAGAAGCAGGGTTGTCTAATGGAAAATGTCTTGGGAGTTAGAGCACTTGCACTCTAATTGCTGCTCCCACACTTACCTGCTGTGTGAATTTGGACTAATCACTTAACTTCTCTGTACTTCAGTTCCCTCATCAGAAAAATGGGGATTCAATTCTTGGTTTCTGTCCTACTACGATTTTGAGCCCCAGGTGAGACCTGGTTAACTTTGTATCCACATCAGACCTTAGTACACTCCTTAGTAGATAGTAATGAATGGAGAAAAACACATTTATTACTCACCCAGGCAGCCATTCCGAACTTGTCTCCTTCTCCCTTTTCTGGCAGTATTTCCAGGGAATGACGGGGCTATGAGCTCCTTACCACACACTGTGTCCTATGCTCATGGTCCCAAACACTCTTCATCCCTCAAGGCTGCAGGCAGTCTCAGTTATCCAGGTGTTGACATTTGATGAGTTGGGGACATGTGAAATATTGACGTTCATGGGCTTGGAAAAAAGGCACTCCCTCCCCCCTCCCCAGTGTACACAAAGTAGTCATGTACCCATGATCCACGGGGGCACACCGTACTCATTCTCGACAATCATAAATATACGCCTGTCAATTTCTCATTTTGACCATGCTATTGGTAAGTATGTTTACGTTTGAATGAGAATGGAAATTTCATGTGGGCAGGGAGTTTGTCACTTGCTTGTAGAATACTTTTCTGAGTACCTAGAGCTGTGCACTCTCCTAATGGGTGCTCAATAAATGTAATCCCTACTCCAACAGTCACGCAGTTTCTCGGTAATGAAGCCTAAGAATCGCGGCTGGGACCACCAGATTTCCATGATTCCGCGGGAAAATGTCAGCCATTAACCCATGAAGACTTGGTCCTAACACTACCATGCCCATGTTCCCATACACTCTTCCCGGAGTTGAGGACTCTAGGCATATCCGGAGCTTCTCCTGACCACCTAGTCTAGAAGGAGGGGAGACACTGCCCTCCATTCCCCTCCAGTCAGTTGGACTGACAGTCCTCTGGTGTTATCCCAACAGGAATCACAAATCAGTCATGAGAAACCACACTGGGTTTATCCTCCTGGGCCTTACGGACAACTCGCACTTACTGGTGGTGATTCTCCTCCACACATGTGTCACCTACACAATGAGTGTCACCGGCAATCTGACCATCGTTACCCTCAACTTGCTGGAGTCCCGCCTCCACACGCCCATGTACTTCTTCCTGCACAGCTTTCTCTTGCTGGAGATCTGCTTCACGTCCGCCTGCATTCCCTGATTCCTGGCCACTATCGCCACCAAGGACAGGACCATTTCCTACAACTGTTGTATAACACAGTTATTCTTCTTCTTCCTGCTGGGGCGACAGAGTTATTTCTCCTGTCCGCTATGTCCTATGACTCTTACGTCGCCATCTGCCCGCCGCTGCATTCATTCATTCAATCTTATTTATTAAGCGCTTACTGTACACAGAACACTGGACTAAGCGCTACACGACCGTGATGTACCAGAGAGTGCACTGTGCTGGTGCTCTGCTCCTAGCTGGCCGGGCTTCTGGTCATCTTTCTCCCTATTATCCTTGGCCTCCAAATAGACTTCTGTGGCTCTGTAGCCACTGACCATTTCTTCTGTGACGTCTCCCCTATGCTCCTGCTCTCCTGCTCGGACACCTGGTTACTGGAACTTATGGCTCTCGTCTTGGCCGTGGGGACAGTATTAATCACTTTGGTGTTAGTGGTCATATCCTACACGGCCCTCGCCGGCGCCATCCTGAGACTGCCCTCCTCTCAACTGAAGAGAACAGCCTTTTCCACCTGCTTCTTTCACATGGTCGTGGTCTCCATCACATATGGGATCTGAAACTTTATGTACATCAAACCGTCGGCCAAGGACAGGGTGGACCTGACCAAGGGGGTGGCCATGCTGAACACTTCCGTGGCCATCATTCTGAACCCTTTCATTTACACCCTGCAGAACGAGCAGGTCAAACAGGCCATGAGGGACCTGGTGCACCGTGTTGGATTTTCCTCCAGGAGGTAAGGGCTCTTTGGTGGCCAAATACAGCGGGCAAATCTACAGGAGACGAGGGAGATCGACCGAAGAAATTTGATGACTGTAAATTGGGCTAATGCTTCATCTGCTGCCTAACAAACAGGACCTGATGGTTCTCCATCCCTCTGTGCGCCCCCTGCACCTGCCCTCCTGGAAACCCCTCCCCTGGCCAGGTCTCCCTGTTACCTCAGCCCTTTGCCTTCATCCACCCGGGGTGGGTCAAGCTTTTCCACTTTGCAAGATAAAGATGTTCCGACGTTTGCTCAGCGGGCCTATGCCAAAACCAATACAAATCCCAAGGTGTAATGTGTTTTTTGCAAATACCCTTCCATAGCTGAGCTAAGTGAGGTCCAGCTGCTGGAGGAGTGACAGCTTTGGTCAATACGTGGAGGGGAAGCCAAAGCTCAACACATTTTTGTCTCCTCTCTCACTCCCACCCTCACAATCCCCAACTCACTCCCACACTCTCAATTCCCCTCTTTCAGCTGTCCTCAGAGAAGCAGCGTGGCTTAGTGGAAAGAGCTCGGGTTTGAGAGTCAGAGGTCATGGGTTCTAATCCCAGTTCCGCCACTTGTCAACTGTGTGACTTTGGGCAAGTCACTTCGCTTCTCTGGGCCTCAGTTCCCTAATCTGTAAAATAGGGATGACGACTGTGAGCCCCACGTGGGACAACCTGATAACCTTGTATCCCCCGCAGCGTTTAGAACAGTGCTCGACAGATAGTAAGCGCTTAACATATACCATCATTATTATATTAGCGTACGTTTTGTTGTACTGTAATTGCACTGATGATTGAATCGGATTGGGATAGACATTCCAATCTGTCCTATTTGGTCTGCTCTCAAGATGATCTGTGTTTTCATTCTGGCCTCACTCTTTGAAAATCAACTTTGTCTATGTCCTCTATTCCATTGGAAAGTATTAGATGGCAGGAAGCAATTGACTCTCATTGGTTGTACTCTCCCAATCACTTAATATAGTGTCTAGGACTCAGTATGTCGTTAATAGATTCCATTAGAGGGATGGATGGATTACTTAACACTCAGTAAGCCCTCAATAAATGCTATTGGATTGATTGATTCATTCATTCATTCGTATTTATTGAGTGCTTACTGTATGCAGAGCACTGTACTAAGCGCTTGGGAAGAACAAGTTGGCAAAATATAGAGACGGTCCTTACCCAACAGCGGGCTCACAGTCTAGAAGGGGGAGACAGACAGCAAAACAAAACATATTAACAAAATAAAATAAACGTAATAGTAAATATGTACAAGGAATATAAATAGAGTAATAAATCTGTACAAACATATATACTGGTGCTGTGGGGAGGGGAAGGAGGTAGGGCGGGGGGATGGGGAGGGGGAGAGGAAGAAGGGGGTTCAGTCTGGGAAGGCCTCCTGGAGGAGGTGAGCTCTCAGGGGCTTTGAAGGGAGGAAGAGAGCTAGCTTGGCTGATGTGCAGAGGGAGGGCATTCCAGGCCAGAAAGGGGAAGTGGGCCGGGGGTCGACGGCGGGACAGGCAAGAACGAGGCACATTGATGGGGTTAGCGGCAGAGGAGCGGAAGGTGCAGGCTGGGCTGTAGAAGGAAAGAAGGGAGGTGAGGTAGGAGGGGGCGAGGTGATGGAGAGCCTTGAAGCCGAAAGTGAAATTGATGGATTTCTTTTCACTCAAGGAAGTGCTCAATAAATACCATTTCATTAATTGATGGAATGCATTGGCTCACTAGACTCTCAGAAAATGCCCTGAGGTGAACTGATGGATGGATGTGCACTCAGCAGGTGCTCAATAAATACCACTGATCGACTAAAGGAGTGACAGATTGACTAATTGATTGATTGACTTGATTGATGGATTATAGCCCTGGATTCCCAGTTCGTATAGTGGGGAGTATGTTGATATAAGACCACAGGTCCTAGAAGGGGGCTGAGCTTTCGAGGAGAACTGCAGAGAGCACTGGGATTGGGTAAACAACAACAAACGACCGGCCGAGGGAAGCTGGGTAACACCTTATCTGCTATCCTTGTCGTTATTCCCGGAAATGTTACCAATTAGAGAGGCAGATCCCAGCCCTTTCCCTCCGTTGTCACCTGAGGACAGGGCAAGGTAGCGTGGCCAGCAGCCCCAGGAGGTCCTAGAAGGAAGCATTAAATTGATTTAATAATAATAATAATAATAATAATAATAATGGCATTTATTAAGCGCTTACTACGTGCAAAACACTGTTCTAAGGGCTGGGGAGGTTACAAGGTGATCAGGTTGTCCCACGGGAGGCTCAGAGTCTTAATCTCCATTTTACAGATGAGGTAACTGAGGCACAGAGATGTGAAGTGACTTGACCAAAGTCACACAGCTGACAGTTGGTGGAGCCGGGATTTGAACCCATGACCTCTGTCTCCAAAGCCCGTGCTCTCTCCACTGAGCCACGCTGATTCTCAATTTATTAATTCAGTAATTTATTGTGTTAATAAATAAATGATTTACTGATAATTTATTAATTATTGATTGATTAATTGGGACGGGACGAAGACCCCGGACCTCAAGGATGAAAACTCGGATTGGAACTCCCTCCCCACACAGCGGAGCTCAACCTAGAACACCGTTTGTAGTGGGGAAAAGTAGGCCACAGCAGCCCGGAGGCCGCCCCTTTGGCAACAGAGCTCCGCGCTCGGGATTCCACTGTGGAGTCACGCGCCCCTTTGGCAACAGAGCTCCGTGCTCGGGAATCCACTGTGGAGTCACCCCGGGTCTCACCTCTCTGCGACGGATCCATAGCCTGAGGAAGGCGAGAAAACGAAGGGAAGGAGAAGACATCTCCTACCAATAGGTCAATCAATGCCATTTACTCAACACCTGCTCTGTGCAGAACATCGTACTGAGTGCTTCAGACTGCCCAGTAAATCTAGGTGATACGATCTATCAGTATTTTTATTATTCTCTATGTCCCTTCCTCTCGCTATTCATTGTTAAGTAGATAGACTCGGGTGATCATTTGAGTAAGGAGAACCTGGTGGAAAGAAGAGACTGACAGTGGGAGGAAGGGATAGGGCGATGGGTGAAAGCGCTGACAAAAGCTCCGGGAAAGGCGAATGGCTCTCTCCCACCTTCTGAGGGAGCACAGTGCTAGTGATCGGTTCCTTTGAGATAGGAGGAGAGGCAGAACCCTGGATCGAAAGCATGAAATACCCCAATAAATGTTAATCTCGTTGAAGGCAGGAATCATGTCTATTTTTTATGGTACTTACCTACTATGTGTCAAGCCTTGTATCACCCGCTGGGGCAGATACAAATAGTCAGTACGGACACGATCTCTGTCCCGCCTGGAGGACACAATCTAAGTGGGAGAGAGTAGAATTCAATCCCCATTTTTAATGGTAATTGTTAAGCACTTAATATGTATCAAACACTGTTTGAGGCCCTTGGTTAGATAAAAATTAGATAGGTTGGACACAGTCCCTGTCCCGCCTGGGGCTCAATCTAAATAGGAGAGAATAAAAGAGAACTGAAGTACAGAGAAGTCAAGTTACTTGTCCATGATAAGGCAGCAGGGAAATGGAAAAGCCAAGATTAGTACCCAGGTTCTCTGACTCTCAGGCCCGTGACCTTTTCCACTAGGCCACGCTGCTTCTCAGGTATATTTTCCATTGTCCTCTCCCAAGCTCTAAGTACTGAGTTGGGCCCCGAGTGGGAACTCAGGAATTGTGACTGATGGATTAAATGAGAGTAGGTTCCATCTCCAAAAGAGCCCAATAATTCAACCACCCTTAGGCCCAGCCACCATTTGGAGAAGGAAGATGCCCATTGTTCCATTTCACTTGCTCTCCTCTTGGTCTGCCCTCCACTTTTCCTCTTCTCCCACTCCCTTCTGTGTCACCTTGATTTACTCCGTTTATTCATACCCTCTCCCAGCCCCACAGCACTTATAATAATAATAATAATAATGGTATTTATTAAGAGCTTACTATGTGCAAAGCACTGTTCTAAGCGCTGGGAAGGTTACAAGGTGATTGGGTTGTCCCACGGGAGGCTCACAGTCTTAATCCCCATTTTACAGATCAGGTAACCGAGACAGTTAAGCGACTTGCGTAAAGTCACACAGCTAATTGGCTGAGCCTGGATTTGAACCCTTGAACTCTGACTCCGTCCCTTCTCCCCCCCTTAATTTCCATCTTCAACTACTCACTCTCCACTGGTTCCTTCCCCTTTGCCTTCAAACATGTCCACGTCTCTCCCAACCTAAAAAACCCTCTCTTGACCCCACCTCACCTTCTAGGTATCGCACCATCTCCCTCCTACCATTCCTTTCCAAACTCCTTGAACGAGTCGTCTACACATGCTGCCTCGAATTCCTCAACACCAACTCTCTACTCGACCCCCTCCAGTCTGGCTTCCGTCCCCTACATTCCACGGAAACTACCCTCTCAAAGGTCTCCTACTTGCCACGTCCAACGGCTCCTATTCTACCCTAATCCTCCTCGACCTCTCAGCTGCCTTCGACACTGTGGACCACCCCGCTTCTCCTCAACACGCTATCCAACCTTGGCTTCACAGACACCGTCCTCTCCTGGTTCTCCTCATCTCTCCGGTCGTTCATTCTCAGTCTCTTTGGCAGGCTCCTCCTCCCCCTCCCATCCCCTTACTGTGGGGGTCCCTCAAGGTTCAGTTCTTGGTCCTTTTCTGTTCTCGATCTACACGCACTCCCTTGGTGACCTCATTCGCTCCCACGGCTTCAACTATCATCTCTACGCTGATGACACCCAAATCTACATCTCTGCACCTGCTCTCTCCCCATCTCTCCAGGCTCGCATCTCCTCCTGCCTTCAGGACATCTCCATCTGGATTCCTGCCCGCCAACTAAAACTCAACATGTCGAAGACTGAACTCCTTGTCTTCCCTCCCAAAACCTGCCCTCTCCCTGACTTTCCCATCACTGTTGACGGCACTACCATCCTTCCCGTCTCACAAGCCCGCAACCTTGGTGTCATCCTCGACTCCGTTCTCTCGTTCACCCCTCACATCGAAGTCGTCACCAAAACCTGCTGGTCAGATCTCCGCAACATTACCAAGATCCGCCCTTTCCTCTCCATCCAAACCGCTACCCTGCTCGTTCAAGCTCTCATCCTATCCCGTCTGGACTACTGTATCATCCTCCTCTCCGATCTCCCATCCTCTTTTCTCTCCCCACTTCAATCCATACTTCACGCCGCTGCCCAGATTGTCTTTGTCCAGAAACGCTCTGTTCATGTTACTCCCCTCCTCAAAAATCTCCAGTAGCTACCAATCAACCTACGCATCAGGCAGAAACTCCTCACCATCGGCTTCAAGGCTCTCCATCACCTCGTCCCCTCCTTCCTCACCTCCTCTCTCCTTCTACAGCCCACCCCGCACCCGCCGTTCCTCTCCCGCTAATCTCTTCACCGTGCCTCGTTCTCGCCTGTCCCGCCGTCGACCCCCGGCCCACGTCATCCCCCTGGCCTGGAATGCCCTCCCTCCCCACATCCGCCAAGCTAGCTCTCTTCCTCCCTTCAAGGCCCTACTGAGAGCTCACCTTCTCCAGGAGGCCTTCCCAAACTAAGCTCCCTCCTTCCTCTCCCCCTCCTCCCTCTCTTCATGCCCCCCGCCTTACCTCCTTCCCTTCCCCACAGCACCTGTATATGTATATATATATATATATACGTATTTATTACTCTACATATTCATTTATTTTACTTGTACATTTCTATTCTATTTATTTTATTTTGTTAATATGTTTTGTTCTCTGTCTCCCCCTTCTAGAGTGTGAGCCCACTGTTGGGTAGGGACCGTTTCTATATGTTGCCAACTTGTACTTTCCAGGCGCTCAGTACAGTGCTCTGCACACAGTAAGCACTCAATAAATACAATTGATTTTTTTGACTCCAAATCCCGTGCTCTTTCCACTGAAACACGCTACTGTACAAAATTTTATTTATTTATATTTCTTTCTGTCTTTCCCTCTACACATATAAACTCATTGTGTACAGGGAATGTGTCCGCTATATTGTTCTCTCCCAAGCTCTTAGTACAGTGCTCTGCACATAGAAAGAACTCAATAAATACGATTGACTAACTTCAGGATTTGGTTACTTGGATTGGGTATTAATGGTTTTGAATGGCCCTCTGAATGGGGCCCAATCCGGGTATTAAACGTTCACAGCCAGAGCCACCAAGCATGTATCATTCATTAGTATCTCCCGATTCACCCCTGGGGAGACATTCATTGTTCTCACAATTGGTCCACATGTGGCCATCAGGAACCAAAGAGAATCAAACTCCAACTCTTGCTCCTGCAGTTTTAACAGGAGCCCATCTCCTTCCCGAAGAGTACAGAATGACTCTCCTGCTTAGAGCAGAGAAAACTCCTGATGCCTCTGTTCCATCCCCATTTCCAGAGGACGCCAAAATTTTGACCTCGTGGCTAGTAGATGGGGTCGCTTTTCCAATGGTGATGAGAAGGCAAGGAAATGAGCATGGTTTGGGGGGGTGCATGAAAGCCTGGAACAGTGTAATAGGTAGGAAATTCTACGAGTGCTAGGGAAGTGAGGCTCTCTCAAGGCCACCTTGGTCTGTTTCCTTCCCGTTGTGGATTTTAGATCCTCAGTTCATTGACGACTGCATCCACCTTCTCTTCTTCCCAAAGCACCGGCTTCCCAGAGCCTGTGATCCCGTTCTGGAGCCCTCCGTTCAGAACTGGTAATTTTCAGTCAATAAGTCAATCAATGGTATTTATTGAGGGCTTATTGTGCTCAGCGAAATTTACGAATCAATTAATCAATGATGGTATTTGTTAAGCGCTTACTATGTGCCATGCACTGTTCTAAACGCTGGGGTAGATACAAACTTGTTCCACGTGGGGTTCACAGTCTTAATCTCCATTTTACAGATGAGGTAAATGAGGTACAGAGAAGTTAAGTCAATTGACCAAAGTCACATGGCTGACAAGTGGCGGAGTCAGGATTAAAATACATGAACTCTGAATCCCAAGCCCGTGTTCGTTCCACTAAGCCGTGTTGCTTCTCGTAAGCGTTTGGGATACTTCGACAGAGTTGGTAGAGATGTTCCCTGACCACAGGAAGCTTACAGCTTAGAGGGAGAGGCAGAAATACGCATAAATTCAGAAGTGAACGGATATATACGTTAGTGCTGTAGAATGAAGCTGGGATAAATCGCAACTGCTTAAAACGTAAGCATCCAAGTACATACGCCACTCAGAAAAAGGAGACAAGTAGGGGAAAAGAGGGCTTCATCCGGAAAGACCAAAGAGAGACCCAGATAAACACACACACGCACACACGCACACACACACCGCCCTACCCCCACCCCCAGAACACAATCCCCAACCTGATTTTTGTAATCCTTACTGTCCCAAGCAGGGGCCCTTTGATCCAAGGCGGCTCCCTGATGGCTGGTGAGTATCTGCAACATGTATCCAGATCCTCTAACCTTCGGTAGATATGTCGCCTAGTGGGAAAAGCACGCTTTAGGGGTCAGAGGACCTGGGTTCTAGCCCCTGCTCCTCAATTTACTTGCTGTCTGACCTTGGGCTAATCACTTAATTTCCCCGTGCTTCAGGTCCCTCATCTGCAAAATGGGGATTAAATTATTGTTCTCCCTCCTATTTAGATAAGGACACCCAAGTGAGTCCTGATTACCTTTGATCCAACCCAGTGTTAACTACAGTGGTACATAGCAAAGGAACGATGAAATAACTTTCATTATTCACTCAGGTCAGACACCCCAGACTTGTCTTCGGAGGGGCTTCTGCCTTTTCTGGCAACATCCCCAGGGAATGACGGGAACATGAGCTCCTTAACACTCACTGCGTCCCATGCCTATGGTCCCAAACACTGTTTCTCCCTCAAGGCACCTGGTAACCTCAGTTACCCAGGCATTGACAGTTGATGGGTTGGGGGCATGAATTCAGGTGAAACCTTGGCAGTTTTCCCCCTCTCTGGTTTAATAGATACAGAATGGGCCTTGGAGTCCGAGGCCCGTGGGTTATAATCCCGGCTCGACCACTTATCTGCTGTGTGGCCTTGGTCAAGTGTCTTCACTTCTCTCTTGCCTCAATTACTCCATCTATAAAATGGGGATGGAGACTCTGAGCCCCACGTGGAACAGGGACTGTGTCCTGCCCAATTTGCTGGTATCCACCCCAGCGTTTGGTACAGTTCCTGACACATAGTAAGCGCTTGGCAAACGACACAAACATTATTATTATGATTATTATTAGTACATAAGGCATTTGTGGACCCATGCTCCGGGGGGCAGAAAATCTGAACACATACTCACCAATCATGCATATATGCTAATTCAGGTGCCCATTCTGACTACGTTATTAGTAAGTAATTTACCTTTGCCTCCCCATGAGAATGGAAGTTCCATGTGACTAGAAAATGTGTCACCTGTTTGTTGTGTACTTTCCCTAGCGATTAGAGAAGTGCATCATTCACAATATATGCTCAGTAAATGCAATCTCTACTCCTTCACGCAGGTTTTCGGTAATAAAGCCTAAGGATCATGGCTGGAACCATCAGACTCCCTTTGCCCCACGGGGAGGTGTCAGCCATCAACACATGAAGGCATCTCAAGGACTGGGTCCTGACCCTGCCTTGCCCAAAGTCTCGTGCACACTTGTAAACAAATAATAATAATAATAATAATAATAATAATAATAATAATAATAATAATAATAATAATAGTTTTTGTTAAGTGCTTACTATGTGCGAAGCACTGTTCTAAGCGCTGGGGTAGATACAAAGTGATCAGGTTGTCCCTCCTGGGGCTCTTAGTCTGAATCTCCATTTTACAGATGAGGTAACTGAGTCACAGAGAAGTTAAGTGGCTTGCCCAAAGGTCACACAGCTGACACGTGGCAGAGCCTGGATTCGAACCCTGGACCTCTGACTCCCAAGCCCGTGCTCTTCTTATTATCTGTGTGGAATCTTCTTCGAAAATGAAGGACAACTATCACTTACTTGATGGTATCTACTAAGCAATTAAGTGCTTAATACAGTGCTTACATATACTAGGCACTCAATAAATACCATTGATGGTAATGATGATAATGAACCAGAGCACTGTACTAAGCGCTTGGGAGCATTTGATACAACTGAGTTGTGCACTTTTATTTGTAATCTGCTTGAGAGACAGGGACTGTGTTTACTCTCCAACCTGTGTACTTTCTCCTATCATTTATTATTCATTCAGTCGTATTAATTGAGCTCTTACTATGTGCAGAGCACTGCACTAAGTGCTTAATACAGTGCTCTGCAAACATGAAGCACATAATGAATGCAATTACGTCACTTCTACTACGTACTGGAACATGAATTCCTGGACCACTGGTTAAGTGGATTGTCCAAACAGTGTTTAGAAAAGTGTTTAACACATGCGCGGCCTTGCTGCTCCCGGAAGGATCCTCTCCTCAGAGCACCGACATAGACGCCCGGTACTCCGTTCCCGAGAGGCCCGCCCGCCCGCCCGCCATCACACTGGGCGGCCATGCTGCTCCCGGAAGGATCCTCTCCTCAGACCGCCGCCACAGACGCCCGGGACTCCGTTCCCGAGAGGCCCGCCCGCCATCACACCACGTGGCCCCCGCTGCGCCTGGAAGGCTCCCCTCCTCCAAGCGCCCCCATAGACGCCCCCTGCTTCCACCCCTTCACTTAAGCGACCTTCTTTAAAGTGCCCCCCATCCC